>NC_080183.1:252768-362768 GCF_950295315.1 Erinaceus europaeus
TTTATTGTTGTTGTTATTATTATTGTTGTTATTACTGTCATCGTTGTGGGATAGTACAGAGAGAAATGGAGAGAGGAGGGGAAGACAGAGATGGGAGAGAAAGACAGACACCTGCAGACCTGCTTCACCGCAGGTGGGTAGCCAGGGGCTCAAACCGGGATCCTTGTACCGGTCCTTGTGCTTTGCGCCTCGTGCGCCTACCGCCGGACTCCCCAGACTGTGCCCTTTTGATCATGATTTTATAAATAAGTTTTATGAATAACCAAAACCAGCACTGAGTTACAAAGGTATCAATCACAAAACGTTAATGATCTGATCGATAATTTGATGACAATACTCACTATAAGCCTTATATTCAGAGACAGCTGCTAGGCAACACTTATTTCAGTCATCAGTGACATTAAGACATTAACTTTTGGGGGGCTGGAGGGAGCTGTGAGGGAACTGAGAACCTGTGAACCCTGCCTGAGCAGGGCCTGGAGGGTGGAGGGACTGGTGTGTCGACACCTATCACAGAAGGATGAGAAATTGTACCCAGGTGACAACTGTCTTGGAAACCATTATTTCCCTAACAAGAGAAAAGTGAACTTTTAAAATTTTTACCAGAGCACTGCTCAGCTCTGACTTAGAGTGGTGCAGAGGATTGAACCTGGGACTTTGGAGCCTCAGGCATGAGAGTCTCTTTGCATAGCCATCATGCTATCTACCCCTGCCCTGAAAAACGAACATTTTATAGACAGAAAACAAGTGTAGAAGTTGCATTGTTCCAAACTAAAATCCAGTCAATGAATACGGCAAACACTCAGGAGTGACACTGCCAGAGTAGAACGTGGTGCAGACACACTCGAGTCAGACTCTGTGCTGCCCAGTCTTCAACAGGGTTTTGTCTTTAATCACTTCCGAGTAACTCACCAACTCTCAGCATACTCTTTACTGAAACTGGTGAAATACGGGAGGACACACAACAGTCTAACTCTGCTCTACATGATGCACTCAATATCGCTGTCAGCTACGAGGCAGCGGACTCTTCCTCGCAGAACGTGGGTTTACAGAGGACAGGCACCCTGTCTGCTTCGCTACTGCCTCCCCAACGTTCAGAGCCGTCAGCTCCACAGAGGTGTGAGCTGAGCAAGTATTCCTGGGCTGGTTCAGTGACCCAGTAGATGCATACATACATAAATAAAACCCAAGTCTTTGGGGGCTGGGCGGTAGTGCAGCGGGTTAAGCAGACATGGTGCAAAGTTCAAGAACCAGAGTAAAGATATCTGTTCGAGGCCCTGTCTCCCCATCTACAGGGTGTCGCTTCACAAGTGGTAAAGCAGGTCTGCAGGTGTGTCTATCTTTCCCTCCCCCTCTCAATCCTATCCAACAACGATTGCAATAACAACAATAATAACAACAACAACAATAAACAACAAGGGCAACAAGATGGAAAAGTCAGCCTCCAGGAGCAGTGGATTCGTAGTGCAGGCACTGAGCCCCAGTGATAACCCCGGAGGCAAGAAAGAAAGAAAGGAAAGGAAAGGAAAGGAAAGGAAAGGAAAGGAAAGGAAAGGAAAGGAAAGGAAAGGAAAGGAAAGGAAAGGAAAGGAAAGGAAAGGAAAGGAAAGGAAAGGAAAGGAAAGGAAATGAAGAAAGGAAGGAAGGAAGGAAGGAAGGAAGGAAGGAAGGAAGGAAGGAAGAGGAAGAAGAAAGAGAGAGAAACTGTTCTCAATCCCAAACTAGCTTTCACAGGAAGGGTTCTGAGCTTATTATGTCTGCCATCCTGTGATTTGTTTCTGCAGCTTAAAAATAAAAAGGGTTAAGCAGGGGCTGGGTGGTGGAGCCCTGGGTTGCGTGCATGTGTCACAGTGCACCTGCAGGGGTGAGTCTCACAAGCAACGAAGCAGTGCTGCAGGTGTCCCTCTCTCTTTCTTCCTAGCTCCCTCTCCGTTTCGATAGCTCCCTGACTCTATCATATAAATATTTCTTCAATGGTTATATAAAACAATATAGAAACAGACATCTGATTCTCTGCAAATGGGTAAAACGTACAGTCATGTCATCATTTCACGTTCAGAGGAGATAAAGATCAATCCTTACACTGTTGAGCAAAGGTTGCTGATTTGGCCTTAGGGGTGTGTTGGGGACACTCTTTGACCCTCCTCCAAGCCAGCCAGTCATCCACCTGGTAACACCGCCCTGATCATCATTAAGCAGCTGGAAGATTATTTTTAAAACAGAAAAATATTATCAGTACAATAAAAACCAAAACCCACTTTTTACATCTTTTTCAGACAGTAACAAACCCCGCTTTGCAAGCTTCCTACTGCTCAAGGCTACATACACAATGACACGTCACCCCAAGCTCTAGCTCAGAAAAGTGGAGGGTTGTCATGTCTGAAAATTCTGCGTTCACAAGAAGCAGTTTATAAATTATAAAATATCTGGGAGTCGGGCTGTAGCGCAGCGGGTTAAAGCGCAGGTGGCGCAAAGCACAAGGACCGGCATAAGGATCCCGGTTCGAGCCCCGGCTCCCCACCTGCAGGGGAGTCGCTCCACAGGCGGTGAAGCAGGTCTGCAGGTGTCTTTCTCTCCTCCTCTCTGTCTTCCTCTCCTCTCTCCATTTCTGTCCTATCCAACAACGACAACAACAATAATAACTACAACAATAAAACAACAAGGGCAACAAAGGGAATAAATAAATAAAATAAATATAAAAAAATTATAAAATATCTGAGCTAATGTGCAAATCCAACAAGTCTGCCTCTCCCTACAACATGGAATGACTGCACATTACAGAGAAAGTGCATACACAGCAAGAGAGAGCAGGGAGAGCTGGGAGACACACTACACCAGTCCATGTTCCAGGCGGTCTCCACTGTTAGTTACCTGCTCCATCTCCTCCCTCTTGATACCCAAGATGCTCCCCATTAATCTTAACACCTCGTGACGCTTATTTTTTGGTGTGTGGAAATGTCCGATGAAAAGGTTTCTCATTAGGATTCTATGAAAATGCAAGCAGAAACAGGTCAAACCAATATTTAGTGTGCTCAGGCAATACACCTTAAACATATATTTAAAACAGCATTGAATTATTTAAATAGCTATACTTTAAAGTAGCATTAGAGAAAAGGCTTGATCAGTCTAGGACTGCGTCAAATAGCCACAATGTACATTTAAAAATACCAGGTGTGGCGGTCCGGGAGGTGGTACAGTGGATAAAGCATCCAGCTCTCATGCTGAGGTCCCAAGTTCAATCCCCAGCAATACCCGTAGCGTGAAAATGCCACAGCACCAAAGCTTCTCCAGTGCAGTGGGGGCCAGGCCAGAACCTCTGCACCAGGCCAAGCAGGCACCCTGCCAGGCAAGCTGTTGTGCTGCTGGGGGGGGGGGGGGAGAGGGAGGGGAGCAAAAGACCGAGAGAAGCGAGGGCCAGGGTAAGATCATAGTGGTTTATGTACCAGATTCCAGGCTCAACCCCAAGCACCACAGAGCTCTAGCAAAACACACTCACACACAATCATACTTACATTCACACTCACACCTACACACTCACATTTACACTGCACACATTTACACTCCGCACACACACACACACACACACACTCATACACATTCCACAGTCACATACACACATATTCCCCACACACACTCACACACATTCCCCCCACACTCACATTCCCCCACTCAGTCACATACACACTCACACACAGTCACACACTGTCACACACACTCACACAGTCACACACTGTCACACACACTCACACAGTCACACACACTCACACATTCCCCTGACACACTCACACACACCAGTCACACACACAGTCACACATACTTAGTCACACACATACTCAGTCACACACATACTCAGTCACACATACTCAGTCACACAGTCACATACACACACTCAGTCACATACACACACTCAGTCACACACAGTCACACTCAGTCACACACAGTCACACACACACAGTCACATACATACACTCAGTCACATACACACACTCAGTCACACACACACACACACTCAGTCACACACACAGTCACATACACACACTTAGTCACACACAGCCACACACAGCCACACACACACAGTCAGACACAGTCACACACTCACACAGACACACTCAGTCACACACACAGCCACACACACTCAGTCACACACACAGTCACACACAGCCATACACACACACTCAGTCACACACACACTCACATTCAGTCACACACAGCCACACTCAGTCAGACACACACTCAGTCACACACAGCCACACACACACAGCCACACAGTCAGACATAGTCACACACACACACACTCAGTCACACTCACACTCAGTCACACACACAGCCACACACACTCAGACACACAGTCACACACACACTCAGTCCCACACACACATCCAGTCCCACACACTCACACTCAGTCACATACACACTCAGTCACACACACTCAGTCCCACACACAGCCACACACACACTCAGTCACACACACACACAGTCACACACTCACACACACACAGCCATACACACACACTCACACTCAGTCACACACATACAACCACACACACTCACACTCAAGTCACACACACATTCAGTCACACACACTCACTCAGTCACACACACACAGCCACACACTCAAGTCACACACACACAGTCACACACACAGAGCCATACACACACACACACACATTCAGTCACACACAGCCACACATACACACACTGTCACACATTCCCCGACACACTCACACACACACACACACTCACAAATTCAGTCACACACACTCACACTCAGTCACACACACACAGCCACACTCCTCAGATTCAGTCACACACCTAGTCACACATACACACAGTCACACATTCCCCGACACACTCACACACACATACTGTACTGACCCTCACTGAAACTACCATCACTATCCAGAAAAAGATTGAACACAAGCAAATCACACGTAAACCTCTACAGCAGGCGCTGCTCGGCCGCCACCGTGCACCACGTTCAAGGACGTACTTGTCCACTTTTCCTTCCGTGCTGCTGACCAAGTCCATCAATTTCCTCTGCACATCATCCAGCATTTCTTTTCGGAGCTCATCTTAAAAACACATGTGAAAGAGTGTGTCAGCAGAGAGAAAGGGCCGGGTGGGTGGTGGTGTGACCTGTGCCGTCTTCAGGTGACAATCAACACTTTGGCCCAGGAACCAAGTGACATAAAGCCTGAGAAGCCGAGCGCTGACCCCTCCCACACACACCCCCAGACAGAGCACTCAGGTCTGAAACAAGTGTGTTTGGCTCCTCTTCAGAAGCTTCCTAGCAATCAGAAGACTCTCAGCACCCCTCCTTTGCGTGAAATTCTTCCAGAGCAGCTCTTTAACGGGAGACAGAGAAGGCAGACTTTAGGCCTTTTGCAGCTACTCTGGCTGGACTGGTTTTCAGTGAGCTGCGCGGACACGAGGCAACCAAGGCCGTGACTCGGGACGCAGCCCGGAGCGCGGAGGATTCCATAGTAAACACAGAATCCAGGTCACCAGCTCGTACGCAGAAATCAAAGTGCCACAGCCTATGACTGATTTGGAGGGATGTTGGGCCCACATTTACAAAATCATTAAAAGAGGAAGCAGAATCTGTCACATCTCGATGGACACCCAGAGTACGAGCAGTACTAAAGGCAAAATGCAGAATCGCAGCAGAAGACGCTTTGTCCCTAAGCTCAGCCGCGCCACAGGCCAGGGGGTCTCGGCCAGGCTGAGGAGTTAGACCCGCTGCCTCGGGGAGGACACGGAAGCTGAGGGGGGTGTTCTGCAATGTCTACACCACGACTTTCATCCTAGACCTGCGTTCAAACCAAGAAACGCCTCCGCCTCACACCAGACTGCAGCCTCTCCCACAAACCTGTCTTTCAAATTTTGCTCCATTTTTCCTGTGGTAGCTGAGGACAAGTCCCCTTAGCAGACACAATGTCCAAATGTCCTTCCCGTCCTGTGGGCTGAGTTCATCCCACCCCCGCCCCCAGTTCCGCCGGGGTCTCAGGACCCCCAGACTCCTTTCCTTCCCTCCCTTTTTAGATGGGGGCCGACAGTCGGTGGCTACACAGACTCCAGAAGGTCCCTTCCACATTACTCTCTGTGGCTCCAGGGACTCCTTCAGTCTCTGAGCACCCTGTCACGTCTGCTCTGCCAGGTGGGCTATCTCCAGATACATCTCACCTCCTTGGTGATGTGCTTTGCTGCCTGTGCTTGCAGTGCCACGTGTTAAGAAACCAAGATCCCATGGTCCGGGAGGTGGCACAGTGGATAGGGCACTAGACTCTCAAGCAGGAGGTCCTGAGTTCCATCCCCGGCAGCACATCCACCAGAGTGATGTCTGCTGATGTCTGGTTCCTTCTCTCTCTCTCTCTCTCTCTCTCTCTCTCTCCCTCCCTCCCTCCCTCCTATCTCTCTCATTAATAAATAAATGAAATTTAAAAGAGAAAGAAAGACGCCAAGACCCAACTCCGCAAATATTTACTCCAGAGTTTTAACCAAAGATTTAGGCCTCTGATCCATTTTGAGTTAATTTCTGTGCATATGGATACTCCTTTCAGCACAATGTATTGAAAGACCAGTCTTTTTTTTTTTTTTCTTTATTGGGGGATTAATGTTTTACAGTTGACAGTAAATACAATAGCTTGTACATGCATAACATTTCCCAGTTTTCCATATAACAATACAACCCCCACTAGGTCCTCTGTCATCCTTCTTGGACCTGTATTCTCCCCCACCCCCCACCCCAGAGTCTTTTACTTTGGTGCAATACACCAACTCCAGTTCAGGTTCTACTTGTATTTTTTCTTCTGCTCTTGTTTTTCAACTTCTGCCTGAGAGTGAGACCATCCCATATTCATCCTTCTGTTTCTGACTTATTTCACTCAACATGAATTTTTCAAGGTCCATCCAAGATCAGCTGAAAACGGTGAAGTCACCATTTTTTACAGCTGAGTAGTATTCCATTGTGTATATAGACCACAACTTGCTCAGCCACTCATCTGTTGTTGGACTCCTGGGTTGCTTCCAGGTTTTGGCTATTACACATTGTGCTGCTATGAACGTATGTGTACACAGATCTTTTTGGATGGGTGTGTTGGGCTCCTTAGGATATATCCCCAGGAGAGGAATTGCAGGGTCATAGGGTAGGTCCATTTCTAGCCTTCTGAGAGTTCTCCAGACTGTTCTCCACAGAGGTTGGACCCATTGACATTCCCACCAGCAGTGCAGGAGGGTTCCTTTGACACCACAACCTCTCCAGCATTTGCTGCTATTACGTTTTCTGATGTCTGACATTCTCACAGGAGTGAAGTGGTATCTCATTGTTGTCTTGATTTGCATTTCTCTGACAATCAGAGACTTGGAGCATTTTTTCATGTGTTTCTCAACCTTTTGGATCTCTTCTGTGGTGAATATTCTGTCCATGTCCTCTCCCCATTTTGGGATGGGTTTGCTTGTTTTCTTGTTGAGTTTGGCAAGCTCTTTATATATTTTCTTTATTAAACTCTTGTCTGATGTATGGCATGTAAAGATCTTCTCCCATTCTGTGAGGGGTCTCTTGGTTTGGGTAGTGGCTTCTTTTGCTGTGCAGAAGCTTTTTAATTTGATGTAGTCCCATAGGTTTATACTTGCCTTAGTCTTCTTCGTAACTGGATTCATTTCATTGAAGATGTCTTTAAAATTTATGCGGAAAAGAGTTCTGCTAATATTTCCCTCTAAGTATCTGATAGTTTCTGATCTAACATCCAAGTCCTTGATCCACTTGGAGTTTACTTTTGTGTTTGGTGAAATATAGTGGTTCAGTTTCATTCTTTTGCATATCTCAACCCATATTTTCCAAAACCATTTGTTGAAGAGACTCTGCTTTCCCCATTTAATAGTCTGGGCACCTTTGTCAAAGATCAGATGTCCATATGTGTGGGGGCTTACTTCCAGGCTCTCAATTCTATTCCACTGGTCAGTGTGTCTTTTCATGTTCCAGTACCAAGCAGTTTTGATGACAATGGCCCTATAATACAGTTTGAGATCTGGGAGTGTGATGCCTCCCGTTCTGTTCTTTCTTCTCAAGATTGTTTTGGCAATTCTAGGTCTTTTCTGGTTCCAGATGAACATTTGTAGCATTTGTTCTATTTTCCTAAGAAAAAAAATGTGGTTGGGATCTTGATGGGGATAGCATTCAATTTGTAGATGGCTCTGGGTAATATATTCATTTTGATGATGTTAATTCTTCCAACCCATGAACATGGAATATCTTTCCACTTCTTTGTGTCTTTTTCAATTTCCTTGAGTAGTGACTCACAATTTTTCAGTATACAAGGTTTTCACTTCTTTGGTTAGGTTTACGCCTAGATATTTTATTGTTTTTGTTGCTATAGTAAAAGGCACTGATTTCTGGATTTCACATTCTTCCAACTTAGTGTTTGCATAGAGGAATGCCACTGAGTTTTGAATGTTAATTTTGTAGCCTGACACCTTACTGTATTGCCTGATGATTTCCAAAAGCTTCTTGCTAGATTCCTTAGGTTTTTCTATGTGTACTATCATGTCGTGTGCAAGTAGGGAGAGTTTGACTTCTTCTCTTCCTATCTGTATCCCTTTAATTCCTTGCTGCTGCCTGATTGCTGTGGCAAGAAAGACTATTCTTCAGCACCTTACTGAAAACCAGTTGACTATATATACAGGTTGACTTCTAAGTTCTCGATCCCCAAGGCAAGACTTCTGCAAATGTCCTTTGTTCTGCCTCTCCCGCTAGCACTGCCCACTAAACCCTGCCTGCCATCCGTCTCAGTTCCCAAGGTGCTCCCTCCAGTCTGGGACAGACAGACAGGACCAGGCTAGTCTGCTTGCTAATTTGCATGCACAACACCTAATATTCTAATTCACAGAACTAAAAGACAGACAAAATGCCCAGTGTAGCTGTTTGTAATGGCTTGTGGTTTTTCTAAATTGCAAAATGTAATTCACATAATAGGTTAATTTTACCAAATCAGAGATGGTTGCCACAACCATAATATAAAAGTGAGGTTTGTGTTTGGAAAATCTACTCTAAATGCTTCCTTTCCCGTCTTTCCAGTGGAATTTAAGCTTGGACATCACAAATTAAAAGAAAGAAAAGTAGAAGAGAACAAAGATATTATTATTAAAGTCAGTAACAAACACTTCAAGTGCTTACTGCACACACACTGTGACCACATGACCCTCCTTAGGCCTTTCCAACGCGCTCTCCCAACGATAAACAAAGCTCTCTCCTACTGAGAGGAAGAAGACTAAGTAAGCTTATCTCTTGTCAATTAACCACTCAGTGCACAAGCTAAACAGTGAGAGGAAAACAGGACACACTCTTCTTCCATCTCCCCCACCCCTCCCAGAGAGAGAGAGAGACCCTCTTCTTCCATATCCCCCACTCCTCCCAGAGAGAGAGAGAGAGAGACCCTCTTCTTCCATCTCCCCCACCCCTCCCAGAGAGAGAGAGAGAGAGACCCTCTTCTTCCATCTCCCCCACCCCTCCCAGAGAGAGAGAGAGAGAGACCCTCTTCTTCCATCTCCCCCACCCCTCCCAGAGAGAGAGAGAGAGAGAGACCCTCTTCTTCCATCTCCCCCACCCCTCCCAGAGAGAGAGAGACCCTCTTCTTCCATCTCCCCCACTCCTCCCAGAGAGAGAGAGACCCTCTTCTTCCATCTCCCCCACTCCTCCCAGAGAGAGAGAGACCCTCTTCTTCCATCTCCCCCACTCCTCCCAGAGAGAGAGAGAGACACCCTCTTCTTCCATCTCCCCCACCCCTCCCAGAGAGAGAGAGAGAGAGACCCTCTTCTTCCATCTCCCCCACCCCTCCCAGAGAGAGAGAGAGAGAGAGACCCTCTTCTTCCATCTCCCCCACCCCTCCCAGAGAGAGAGAGACCCTCTTCTTCCATCTCCCCCACTCCTCCCAGAGAGAGAGAGACCCTCTTCTTCCATCTCCCCCACTCCTCCCAGAGAGAGAGAGAGAGACACCCTCTTCTTCCATCTCCCCCACTCCTCCCAGAGAGAGAGAGAGAGAGAGAGACCCTCTTCTTCCATCTCCCCCATCCCTCCCAGAGAGAGAGAGAGGGAGACCCTCTTCTTCCATCTCCCCCACTCCTCCCAGAGAGAGAGAGAGAGGGACGCCCTCTTCTTCCATCTTCCCTACTCCTTCCCACACTAGAGAGAGAGAAAGAGAGAGAGAGAGAGAGAGAGAGAGAGGGAGAGAGAGAGAGAAAGAGGCCTACCCATTCTCAGGCACCTCTTCTACTTACTCACATACTTTTTTTTTTTTTTCTGCCTCCAGGGTTATCTCTGGGGCTCGGTGCCTGCACTACAAATCCACTGCTCCTGGAGGCCATTTTTCCCATTTTGTTGCCCTTGTTGTTGATGTTATTGTTGTCATTGGTGGTACTGTTGCTGGTTAGGACAGAGAAATTGAGAGAGGAGGGGAAGACAGAGAAGGGGAGGGAAAAACGGACACCTGCAGACCTGCTTCACCACTTGTGAAGCGAGCCCCTGCAGGTGGAGAGCCGGGAACTAGAACCAGGATCCTTAAACTGGCCCTTGTACTTCGCACCATGTGCGCTTGACCTGCTGCACTACCACCTGTCCCCCGCTGTACTTCTTTCTAAGGCTGTTTTTACTGCAGGGCTATTTCAAATTCAAGTCATTGTTTAAGTATATTCCGATGGTTAAACGTAGATGGGGAAGCCCTGAGGACTTGGGGGAAGGGGTTGAGAGGCTGAAAGTCATATACCAACTTCAGGATGCCTCCAGCCTGCTCTCCCACCAGAGATTCCCGACACTTCCCCATGAAAACTGAGGGTTAATTCAAACCACAGTTTGAAATCAGAACTCTATTCATACGAGCAGGCAAAATGCAGTTATTCAGAAAAGGGTTCTTAGCCAAGAACAATATCCCTATGAAATAATCCAACGTGCCAAAATAATTCTGCGAGTTCAAGGGGGAAGGGGGAGGGTCCAGTCAAAGATGCAGTAAAGCGGCTGCAAGGTGCTCTGGTCTGAACACCTCACCTCGGCCAGGTCAGAGCCACTGGAACACTGAGGTGACACCAGAGCCGCCATCACTGCACTTACACCAAGCGAACTGCCCTCCACTTGTGATCAGGACACTGCGTCTCCAGAGAACGTTACAAAACTAAGTCGCGTTCCTTACAAAACCGTGTGGCCACTTCCTGTTTAGTTTCCTCAGGTTACTTAACAGCTGACCGAGAAGAGAAAGGCCGTTGGTGCAGGGCTGTCAGAGAGCCTGCGTGCGAGTCCCGGTCCCGTCCCGTCCCGTCCCGTCCCGTCCCGTCCCGTCCCGTCCCGTCAATGAACATGCAGACTTCAGAAGGTGGAGAGAATTTTCGGAGTGGTCAGATGAGCTTCCCTGAACAGCCCTACGCTGTACTACGTATCGCCAGGCGTCTGACTTCATGCAGGTGGCTCGCCTCTCAGCTTAGCCCTGACGATGGATGTCAACGCAGGGTCAGCACAACCACTTGTCGTCTCAGTGATGCCAGGCAAAGGAGTCGGGAAGGAAGAACAATTCTAAGATGGCGGTTTCAATTACAGATAGGTCAGTCAATGAGCCAGTGTCTGGTCTAATGAAAAGAGTTCAATCTAACACACAGCAAAGCTAACCGAGGATATTTAAACTCTTCATTTAATTAAACGTAACCAAGAGCTAGAAATGAGATGGTCTTTGGATGACCAAGTCCAAAGTATACAGGATCACTTTCTGCTAACACCAGCTAAGTCTTTAAAAGGCTCCTACATTTATTTACATCCTCTGTGTGCCTTTATAGTGCTTTTTGGTCATTGTTAGGACTTCACCAGTCTGGACAGACTTATTCAGACAGGAAGAGAGGACGATGGGGAGAAGGAAAGGGGGAGGGGGAGAAAGGGGAGAAGGAGGGGAGAGATAAAACGGGGAGGGGGAGGGGCATGGGGAGGTTGTACTGAGCAGCAAACACCATGGACCAGGCTAGAACCCCACTGCAGCAAACACCGTGTCCCAGGCTAGAACCCCACTGCAGCAAACACCGTGTCCCAGGCTAGAACCCCACTGCAGCAAACACCGTGTCCCAGGCTAGAACCCCAAGGCAGCAAACACCGTGTCCCAGGCTAGAACCCCACTGCAGCAAACACCGTGTCCCAGGCTAGAACCCCACTGCAGCAAACACCATGTCCCAGGCTAGAACCCCACTGCAGCAAACACCGTGGCCCAGGCTAGAACCCCACTGCAGCAAACACCATGTCCCAGGCTGGAACCCCACTGCAGCAAACACCATGGCCCAGGCTAGAACCCCACTGCAGCAAACACCGTGTCCCAGGCTAGAACCCCACTGCAGCAAACACCGTGTCCCAGGCTAGAACCCCACTGCAGCAAACACCGTGTCCCAGGCTAGAACCCCAAGGCAGCAAACACCGTGGCCCAGGCTAGAACCCCACTGCAGCAAACAACATGGGCCAGGCTAGAACCCCAGCTGGCTCTGAAAGGCCCTGCTACCTAGCAGGTGGGCTACATCCCACCCCAAGAGCTCTTTTCTTCTGCTCACATAGGATTTTCAGAAAAAATTTATTTAAGTTCTGTGTCACAGTAAGGCAGATGGAATCATTCTCGTGAAACTCTTCATGTCCAGCACCTCTTGGCAGACCTGGAGGCCGCTACCAACATGACGGTGACGTCTGGGTGCAGCCAGGAATCCTCTGCCTGAGGAGTCCTGAGGTCGCCATGCTCTGCTGTCTGTCTCTAAGCTGTGCTTGTGTTCCTTGTGGTTCATCCCTCCATGTGACAATCTACTTCCACCTCTGATGACTCAACATTTCATACCCGAGACACACCCTCGGTCAATACTACTCAACTTCAGTTTCCAGACTGGACCACACAGTCCAAACACTTGGGGAAGACCCCAACTTCTACCTGTCTGGCTAAAACTTTTCCAACAAGCGACCCCTCATGGGCACCCCCTTTCCACAGCATCCCCACTATGTAGAGTGGAACAACTGCTCACATGTCCGTGATTTCATGTGCTCTTCACTTTTTGTGCCTATTAACGATCTAAGAGAGGCTGGGCCTGTGTTCTATCACTGTATCCCCAGGGCTGTACTTTTAGAGTTTGGTACAAGCAGAAAGCAATGGATGCTTGATAAATAAACAAGTGGTTAACTGTTGTCTAGGAACACAGAACACTTGTAGAACGAGTGGACTCATGCAGGCTGGGCAGACAAAAAGGTTTCACACCTGAGGCTCCCAGGTCCCGGATCCAGACTCCAGCACCATCAAAGCTGAGCAGTGCTTTGGTTTAGAAAAAAATTGAAACTAAAAAAAATTGTGTCTGGGTACTCATGTATGAAAAAAAAAAATCTTTTCTCTATATAACTTACCTTTTTTCTATACTTAGAAGAATAAAACATGCTAAAATGATCAATATTGTTTAAAAAGGTCTGATTATTTGTTTCACTGACACAGACTTTTGTCTTAACCTGAATTTCAACATGATCTTGTATCCCAGATGTTTATATCGTCACAAATAATTGTTTTAACCATTTATGGCAATTGAGTAAACTACATCTGGTATTTCTTATACATTTCCTCTAAAATTACCACTTCTGCCAAAAACATCTATAAGAAATACCTCTGAAAGTTTGAGTAACAAAGCGTCTGGGAATGTATCTGGCCCGTGTTCAACAGGACATTATGTGTTTTCTTGTATAAATTATGTCCTAGAAAAGGCAATGTCTTCATTTAAAACAAAAACCCTGCCATCCAGCACCACGAAGGTAGTTCCATGAAAAACACAGACTTCTTTTACATTTGTAGTTTTAAAACATGCTTTTATGTTTCATATTACAGTAGATTGACTGGTGCTCATTTTATGCGTTCTCCTCGATTTTCTTTAATAGAAACACTCTAAGGAAATTTTCCATTCCCAACTCGTAGAAGGTCTTATTGAAAGCAGGTGCCGACCATTCACTTTTAAACAGCCAAATAAGGAGTTTAAGATACAGGTGTGACCAGTACACAGACCAAAAGATTTCCCCAAGCTGCATCCTAGACTTGTCCTGGCTTTGAAAAGCGACGTTCCTTTGCAGATCTAGCATTCAATGTGTTTTGCTACTTTGTGTTTTCTATTTCCATTTTCCCAATCATTTTATTTAAATCATTTTATTTATCTCGGTAGAGAAAAAGTGAAGGAAGGAGAATGTTGAGTCTGGCCACACATAAAGCAAAACGATATATATCTCTGAGCGGGGCAGTTGTATCACAGGGTTCCACAGGTGGGAGTTTTTCTACGAATGGCAATCACCCTGAAATTCTGAACTCTGCTCAAGTCAGAACAGGCATGAGCCAAGTTCCGTCTGCCTCATAAAGGTCTTGTTCAGAATGCCTTAGTTAAAGAGTCAGATAAGGGAGGCGGGCGGCAAACGCTAGAAGAAGGGAGGCGGGCGGTGGCGCAGCGGGTTGAGCGCAGGTGGCGCAAAGCGCAGGGACCAGCGTGAGGATCCCGGTTCAAGCCCCCGGCTCCCCACCTGTAGGGGAGTCGCTTCACAAACAGTGAAACAGGTCTGCAGGTGTCTGTCTTTCTCTCCTCCTCTGTCTTCCCCTCCCCCTGTCCATTTCTCTCTGTCCTATCCAACAACGACGACAATAATAACTACAACAATAAAACAATTAGGGCAACAAAAGGGAATAAATAAATATTTTTTTTTTTAAAAAGTGAAAAAAAAAGTCAGATAAGCCTGTCACACTACACTGGAAACTACTTTTTCAGGTGAAACATAGCTTAAGTTTCTTTCCTCTGCAGCCCCTGAGCCCTTTTTTTTTTTTTATTCACTCTCATTATTTGGGTGAGACCTTTCCTTTCATAGTATTCTCTAATTCCATTCCAGGAGGTTCACTTCCTAACAAAGTCTCAAAACCTAGAATATAGACCAGGTCCCATGAGATAAGAGCATATGTTCACATGTATCCATAAATTAGGGCAAAATATATCGCTGAAAGCAAAAATATACAATAGTCTGCAGTGAGTCAGTATCCAGTTCATAATGAAATAGTGTCTACTTAGACTTAGTATCTACCCTCCTCACCTACTTCCTATTACACTTCCCTCACTCACTCCAAAGCTCACCTCATCAAAGCAAGGACTGCAAAAGCTGAAAAAGAGCAAGAGACTGGCAGACTTTCACGGTGACTCTTTAGTCTCTTATTTTATTTTATTAGTGATTTAATACTGATTTGCAAAATTATGAGATTACAGGGGTATAATTCCCACCGTTCCCACCACCAGAGTTCTGTGTCCCCATTCCCTCCACTGGAAACTGCAGTGGTTCGGCCAAGGTCACGGATATGGGCTGACTATTATTTCTGTAGCTATCTGTGTTTATATGTATTTGTCTGGGCCCATTCTTAAGGCAGTCCTTATCACCACTTTTGTACCCGCTGTCTTAAACTCTAGTCTACAGTATCTCGACTATCTGTCTGTAATTCTCTCAGCTGAGTTCTTAGAAACAAGGCAGCTATCTGGTAACTCACTCAGCACCTAACATGAAGCCAAGTGGCTGGTTTCATACTGAAACCCTGATAAGGCATCTTCACACTTTTCATACCGGGCCGGCTCCCCACGGCCACAGCAGTACGTACAGAGACAGCACTGACAGCAGCGTACTTGGACCGCGCCTGAAATCAGCACTGACGGCTTCCATACTGGGCAAGTACGCACTGGTTTCCTTTTTCACATATTTGACTAGACTGAATCGTTTTATCTCTGGAAGCAATGGCATGGTCAAATGGTTTGAAGAAAAGGCCACCTTTTAAAATGGGTTTCCTAATATTGTCTGAATGTTGGAATCGCACACCAACTAATCATTGGTCTACAGATGCTTAGAAATAAAACAGTACTCCATGCCAACAACTCAAGTTTCTGTGTACCTTCATGAAGTAAAAGCCAATTTTTCTTTTTCAAAATTGTTTTTCCTGGCAGAAATTTGTTCTGTCTGGCCAAGTTTTGTGTTAAAAATAAAATACAGTATTACAACATCAATCAACATTTAATGCACTTAATGATCTATGAAAGAAAATATATAGGGATTCTTTGGAAATGACCAAGCCAATCAAAGTCTCATTTATATTATCAAATCAAGAGTGTAGCTTTGAGAAAATAAAATCCCATTTGTGTTTAGAGATATGAAAGTGCTTAGGTAATAAAGAAAACAGACTTCTAAGAAGCGCTGTATGGCAAGAATGACTTAACATAACAGGCGACTCTACCCCCCCCCAACCCACGCCCCGTGTGCGACCCTGGTCCGCGGTCTGCACTTCCTCACCTGACGCCACGAGCATGAGCACATTTAGAGTTGTTTCGGTGGACAACTGCCACTCCACGAAATGAGCTCAAAGTTCCTATCCATTTGCAGTGAGTACTACTTGTATTTTTTCCTTAATGGAGAACTAACTAGGCCACATACTTCACCAGATAGAATCAAAATCTGACACTGGGAGGTTTGAATAGGTGCTTGAACAAGCCTAGTCTAAACAGCATTGTGTCTGTCACCATGTAAATGACTTCCCCTTTGTCTCTGGGGGCTCAGGCTGAGGCGTGAGGTCCCAGCAGACTGCGCACAGCACCGAGTGTCACAGACTGAAGAGCGGGTTCAGACACTGCCTTTGCCGTGTTCTGCGAGTCTGGCCCTGCACTAAGACACCAGTTCTGACTAAGCCTTTCAGTGCCCCATGTCCCCTCTGGGACCCCATGTCTTCTAGGTAGGGTCACCGTTAGATGGGTTTGCAAGTGAGCTAGACTGTCCTATTATCACCTTCCTAATACCACCCTGCAGGTGAGGGCTATCATTTCCACATCTGGGGCAAGCAAAGACAACTGTGTCCTATCTTCAAAGGAGATGAAGGTCTATAGTACAAAATGCAGAGTCCCCCCCCGCCAAAAAAAAAAAAAAAAGGAAAAAAGAAAAAAGAAAGAAATGCAGAGTTCAACCATTTTCCTGACCAAAAGCAGCCCACCGACATGGAAAGACACGCCCTTTGAGCAGGGAAATTCCAATCTCAGTCCTTTAACTGGCAGAACCAACACCACCTACTCTAAGCAGCTGACAAAAATCAGAGAGAGAGAGAATACTAGACAGAACGCTGCATGAATGTCTGCAACAGACACTCATCTCGACCATTTATTCCTCAGCCGTCTCTAATGCCTCGGTTCCACTGAGAGCTCCAAGGCTTTCCAAGTTTTACAAAGCAAACAGGACGTTTTTTCTTAGTTGGGCACAAATCTGCTCGAGCACTGAGTCCCCTTGAAGACAACAGCTTAATCTGACCTGTCTCGCCATTTTCTCTGTTGCTGAATATGCCTCACCTCCCTCAGGTGATGTGAACCAACTCCCTGAGGCGCCTGCTTCAGTGGCTCTCTCCAATGGTCACTGCACTGACCAAGTCACTCCTCTGACAGTATCTCTGCTGGGACTACTTCTGCCTGTGTGAGGTGCTATCTGTTATTTCCTTATCACCACGCTGAAGACCTACTAATCCAAGTGTGACAACAGCTTAAACTTTCCAGGACCCTAAGACAGCGACTGAGGACACGCGATCTTTCTCAGCTGTTAGACTCAGCAAGACACTGAGCAAGCAGATTATCGGAGAAGACAAACAAAGCTCACCTCAGGGAACTGACAGCGCTTACGCGCCACCTCACGAGTAGAAATGCACAAGCGCCCTCCCCACCACCTGTGTGCAGAGCACCACCTACGGTCAGCCCCACGCCCATCCACTCACTCCACAAAGTGCTTCTCTGTCTTCAAACACCGCCCCTCCAACAGGAGCAGGCAGTGTACAGACGACAAACACAAACTCATCAGGAGGAAATCACAACCATAAAAAGGTCAATAAAATCAACCTTTTTATGATTAACAACAAGGTGACACTCAAACACTGGATTCCCTTAATACCCAGAAAACTAGCTGGATGGCCAGGGTCAGCTTGACTCTGGTCCCTGGATGACTGGATTCAGCCAATACGTGGAGCACACTGCCGTGGGGGTGGGAGTCCCACACCAGTGGAGCTGGCCGCACTCGGCTGCCTACAGGAACACACTGGGGGAGGAGGGTAAGCTAATAACTCACCTTGCTTTCTGAGCGCTTCGATTTGCTCTTCCTTCAGATCTAACTGCTCTGTAAGTCTTGATGCTGACTCCAAAGCAGCATTTGCTTCATCCAAACGCTCCTGGGAGAGAAAACGGCGTTAACATGCAACATGGAGAACCACTTCCAAGTGGCGGGCCGGGAAACGCCTTAGAATGAGCCCCTTTCACCTCTGTTAATGAAACTATTACTCGGTGATTTGGAGAACCACTTCCCAAATGTCAGGCTGGGAAACATCTTCGAATGAACCTTTCCATCTCCGTTAATGGCGTTGTTACTCTATGATTTTGGGTGAGTTCCCACAGGTAATAAGTAGCCAAGACAGAACCAGAACCAGGATGCTGACAAAGGTTTAAAAAAAAAAAAGTGGGTAAGTGCCGTTCTAGCTTCGCGGGCGGGAGACAGACAACCAGGGACTGACTCACGGCTGAGCTGGGAACACAGCTCAATCTTTATTTACAAGCGGGGGTGCAGTTCAACAATCTAATCTCTCTTCATTAGAAAGCTCTGTCTTTTATATCTCCTGAGGCAGAAGTGTCAGGAAGAGGAAGGACGTAGGATAGGGGGTGGGGAGAAGGAAAAGTGAACCAGTGGGGATTAAACCAATGAAAACAGTGATTATGTAAACAGACCACAGCCTCAAGCAATGTAACAAAAGGAGTCTTAGAAGCAGAATTTAGAAGCTTCTCTTACCAACAGGTAAGAGAAGAAGTAAAAGTGACAAAAAAAAAAAAAAAAAAAACCACCAAAACAGCAATACACAACACCACACCATCTTAGATAGCAACAAACGTCCTTATTCTTGGTAACTGTTGGAAGGCTGATGGGTATACAGTGATGTCTCATTACTTCTGATGTTCCTAACAGCAACCAGTTGGAGCATTTTTCGTCTATGAATACTTCTCCACACTCCTTGCTCATTTTTTTCAGTAAACTGTAAATGTAGCGGGCAATGTAGTTCAGTTCTTTTCTTGGCTTTAAAAGCACCTTGTAGAGGATTTCTGAACTTGTTGTCAATGGTGCACAAATACTGTTTTTATGACTTTTCCCTGACTGTAGGATGCTGTTCACCTTGTAAATATGTTTAAAGTGTCTGGGAGACAGCAGAATGGTTACAGAGAAAGGCTCTCATGCCTCAGGCTCCAAAGTTCCAGGTTCAATCACCAGCACCACCATAAACCAGAGCTGAGCAGTAAAAACAGTCTAAACAACTAAATAAAGTATAAATAAAACTTAAAATGTAGAGTCAAACAAATTCCATGCTACTCTTACAGTAATTTTAACCTATGTTCCTCCATGTCCCTGGATTGTCCACAGTCTCCTAGGTTTTCCTTGCACAGTTAAAATCACAAGATAGTCCTTTCTCACTATCACACTGGCAAAAACAACAACAAAAACTTTCCCATACCATCATGATTTGACAAGGCTACAGAGCAAGAACTTATACAGCCCACCACCTCAGGAAACCATCTGCCATCATCCAATCAAGTGGAGGCTGTCCTCCCACACAGGGTGACTCATCAGTGCTAATCATCCAATCAGTAGAGGCTGTCCTCACACATGGGGTGACTCATCAGTTCTAATCATCCAATCAAGTGGAGGCTGTGCTCATACAAGGGATGACTCATCAGTTCTAATCATCCAATCAGTAGAGGCTGTCCTCATACATGGGGTGGTGACTCATCAGTGCTAATCATTCAATCAGTAGAGGCTGTCCTCACACACGGGTGACTCATCAGTTCTAATCATCCAATCAAGTGGAGGCTGTGCTCATACAAGGAGTGACTCATCAGTTCTAATCAATCAAGTGGAGGCTGTGCTCATACAAGGGGTGACTGACTCATCAGTGCTAATCATCCAATCAGTAGAGGCTGTCCTCATACAAGGGGTGACTCATCAGTTCTAATCATTCAATCAAGTGAAGGCTGTGCTCATACATGGAGTGACTCATCAGTTCTAATCATCCAATCAGTAGAGGCTGTCCTCATACATGGGGTGACTCTAATCAGAGAAACACACCTGAACTTTTACTCACTCACCAAGAGACATCAACAAGGAAGTTCACAGCCACACTGTTTACACAACAGATAACAAAAATGTCCTGTTAATCAGTAAAATGAGTGAATAAAGAATATACTTGGGAGTTGGGTGGTAGCGCAGTGGGTTAAGTGCAGGTGGCGCAAAGCACAAGGACCCGCACAAGGATCCCTGTTCGAGCCCCTGGCTCCCCACCTGCAAGGGAGTCACTTCACAGGCAATGAAGCAGGTCTGTAGGTATCTTTCCCCCTCTCTGTCTTCCCCTCCTCTCTCCATTTCTCTATTCTATCCAACGATGACATCAATAACTACAACAATAAAACAAGTCAACAAAAGGGAATAAATAAATATTTAAAAACATTTTTTAAAAAGAACATATTCATGCAAAAGAGAAAACAATGAGCCTTCTATACAGTCACAGGGCTGAAATAGATGAACTTTTTTTTTAATTTCTTTATTGGGGAATTAATGTTTTACATTCAACAGTAATGTTGTACATGCACAACATTTCCCAGTTTTCCATATAACAATACAACCCCCACTAAGTCCTCTGTCACCCTTTTTGGACCTGTACTCTCCCACACCCCCACCCCAGAGTCTTTTACTTTGGTGCAATATGCCAACTCCAGTTCAGGTTCTACTTGTGTTTTCTCTTCTGCTCGAGAGTGAGATCATCCCATATTCATCCTTCTGTTTCTGACTTACTTCACTTGACATAATTTTTTCAAGGTCCGTCCAAGATCGGTTGAAAACGGTGAAGTCACTGTTTTTAATAGCTGAGTAGTATCCCATGGTGTATCTAGACTATAACTTGCTCAGCCACTCATCTGTTGTTGGACACCTGGGTTGCTTCCAGGTTTTGGCTATTACACATTGTGCTGCCAAGAACATATGTGTACACAGATCTTTTTGGATGGGTGTGTTGGGTTCCTTAGGATATATCCCCAGGAGAGGAATTGCAGGGTCATAGGGTAGGTCCATTTCTAGCCTTCTGAGAGTCTCCAGACTGTTCTCCACAGAGGTTGGACCCATTGACATTCCCACCAGCAGTGCAGGAGGGTTCCTTTGACCCCACACCCTCCCCGGCATTTGTTGCTGCTGCCTTTTCTGATGTGTGACATTCTCACAGGAGTGAAGTGGTGATACATGAACTTATAATTCCTACACAAACTAAGCAAACCTAAGAAGAGTTATTCAGTTCACATATAGCTAAAATTCTCTTCAGAGTTCAGAAGACAATCCTCAATATTGTCAGTAGATTCTTGGAAACAGAGTTGAAGCAAAATGACATAAGTCAAGACCAATTTTACCATAGCCTAAGAGATACAAACACCATCTTTCTCCCACCCAAGTACCAACCAGGCCTGCCTCTGCTTAGCTTCCGTGATGAGATGAGATCAGGCGTGTTCAGGGTGGTATGGCCATAGACACCAGCTTTCTTATCATAAAAGCATCACCAAACTTCTCGATAAAGACCCAAAATGCTTCTAATACGAATAACTGCTTGTATTCATTCATTTTCCAACTCACTTATTCTATCTAGTTCAGAGTCAAGAGTAGCCAGAGTCAAATCCAGCTCTGCAGCTCAGGGCCCCAGGCAGGACAAGCACCCGACAGAGTGCCCTTCCATTACAGGGCACTCTGTCTGTTGGTCTCTCTCTCCCTCTCTCACACACACACACACACACACACACACACACAAACAGGTGGAACGGTTGAGGCATGGCACACATCAGTGGACTGGGTGTGCATATCTTTGGGCAACTGGAGTACTGAGGAGAAAAGTCACAAAGACAGGGAGGGAGCTCCCAACTCCCCACAGCCTGTGCCCCGCCAGGACCCCACTCCCAGCCCCACCAACATTACAACAAAAAGTCAGTCTTCTTTTTGATCTGCTGGATGCAAAACCAAGTGACATGTTGTTCGGAGAAGCAAATGGCCCGTGATAAAACCATAAGAAGCCCAAGGTGGTGAGAAGCAGAAATGTGAGAGTGTGGCTTCTGACGAGTGCAGGAGGGACTCCAAGGGTGGTGAGTATGTGGACAGCTGCCACACTGCAATCCTTCCGTTTTATACATGTTGTCCATATTGCTTTGAAGACTTGAGGGCGAGGGTAGATAGCATAATGGTTATGCAAACAGACTCTCATGCCTGAGGATCCATAGTCCCAGGTTCAATCCCCGCAACAGACACCATAAACCATAAACCAGAGCTGAGCAGTGCTCACTTGATGTTCAATTAAAATGTTAAAACTTTAAAGGGGGGGGGGGTACAGTAGCACAGCGGGTTAAGTGCACGTGGCGCCAAGTGCAAGGACTGGCGTAAGGATCCCGGTTCGAGCCCCCGGCTCCCCACCTGCAGGTCTGCAGGTGTCTGTCTCTCTCCCCTCTCTGTCTTCCTCTCCTCTCTCCATTTCTCTCTGTCCTGCCCAAAAATGAATGACATCAACAACAATAATAATAATAACCACAACAAGGCTACAACCACAAGGGCAACAAAAGGGGGAAAAATGGCCTCCAGGAGCAGTGGATTCATGGTACATGCACTGAGACCCAGCAATAACCCTGGAGGCAAAAAAAACCAAAACCTTTAAAGGCGTCATCTTGAGGGGTGCAGTGGTGCACTGGGTGGAGCACCATGGTCAAGCCCCCACCTCCCACCTGTAGGGAAGTTTCATGAGCAGTGAAGCAAATCTGTAGGTCTCTCTCTCTCTCTCTCTCTCCCCCTCTCCCTCCCCCCTCCTATCTCTCCTTCCCCTCTCAATTTCTCTCTGTCCTGTCAAATAACAAAAGAAAGGAGTAAAAAAATAAATAAAGGGGGGGGAAGGCCATCTGGAGCAGTGCATTATTGTACAGGCACTGAAACCCAGTGACAACCCTGGTGACAATAACAAAACAAAACAAGCGGGTCATGTGTTTGTTTGCTTGGAATATGAACACAACTGAGAGCATGCTCACCACTAGTGACAGGTAGGTAGTTTTAGTATTTTCAACCTGGTATCCTATCACTAGTGTCTGCTATGGCAGAGAAAAGTTTATATACTACATATAATTTTATATGTATAAATTGTGTGAAAAATTGTTTCCACAGTGAAGACTCTATAAGCAATAGTTTCATGCATAACAAAACATGGGGAGAACATGGCCACCAACCTGCACGGACACCAGCCTCTCCTGCAGACTGTCCGCCCTCCTCTGGCACTCGGCCGCACGCCGTCTGTGCTTGTCAAGTTCAGCAGAGTACATGGCCTTCTCCTCTAGAGACAACAGACAAGCAGCTTGCAGCTGGGACTCAACAGAACAGCTCAGATGTCGCCAGAACATGCGAGCTTATTGAGAATGCGCACTGGGCCTGACACGTTCAGTCCCCTCTGCCCAGACCCTGTGCTTCTTAGCCCTCTTAGACGCCCGTCTCCCTCCGGAGCCCCCATGCTTCTGCGGCCTCATGGCTCAGTACTCGGTATACATGCCCACTGTAATAGTCATCACACTGCAGGCACAATAGATCCTTGTTTAAAAGTCATGTTTCACACACAGACAATGCTCCAGGGGCCACACTCGTACGGACTGCAAGCTTTACGCAGGTATGAGCTTCTACCTCATCACCCCCTTTCCTGCTCACCTCTGCCCCCGGCTGTTAAGTCCTGGCCAGAAATAAAAGACCAGGCGTGTGGCAAACAAGCGGGTGGGCGAATGATCTGAGTGGATCTGGGGGAGAGGCAGAAAGGGAGACAGCATACTCAGCTCTTAAAATGAAATGTTCTCTTACTCTCTTTGCACAAAGGCGTTTTTCACCTAGACAGGAACACAGCTCAAAGCATAGCAGACCGCAATGACAAGCCCACCAATGTCGCAAAGGACAGTAGCTACGGGCGACTGACTGAGGAAGGTTCAGTCACTAGCCAGTATCACGCGGCCTGGCGTCTGTGCGCACAGGCCTCTCTCTTCCCTGTAGTAATTCTCTGTCGTGGGACCACCCTTCCTATGCCGCCTCGATTCTTCGCCAATTCTCACCTTGCTGGGAAAATAAACACTTCCCAACTGAAACATCTCTGACATGCTGCAATCACTATGCCAAGTTAGGTCAGAACCAAAACTCCACTGTGAATGGTGCGCCTTCCAAAAGGAACTTAGATCAGCGCCTTCCGTGGGAGCCAGGAGGCGGCACAGTGGGTCAAGCACTGGGTTCTTAAGCATGGGGTGTCCACATCAGCCCCCGCTGCTGCATATGCCAGAGTGGCGCTCTGGCTCTTCTCTCGTCCTCCTCTCTTCTCATTCATAAACAAATCTTTTTTGTTTTTCTTCTCTTGTTCTTTTTATAGAGACAGAGAAGTTGAGGGGAAAAGAGGAAACGAGGGGGGGAGGATGAGAGAGATTAAGCGAGGGAGAAAGATTTCACCACTTGTGAAGCTTCTCCCCTGCAGGTGGGGACTGGGGACTTGATTGTGCACCATGATGTGTGTGCTCAACCAGGTGCCCCACCACCTGGACCCCAGACAAATATTTTTAAAAATGGAACCTGTTGAGGGCTTCTGATTCCTCTCCCCCTCGCCCCACACGAGTGGCCTTGCCAAGTTTCCCCTGTGCCGGAAACAGAGAGACTCCCACGCCACAGCGACCCTGGCCCTGAAAGCCGGGCCTGCTCACCTTGCTGGAAATGCTCCAGCACCATCTGCAGGTTGGAGAGTGACAGCGAGTACTGCTTCACCTGCTCCTGGGCCACAGACAGCTGCAGCGCGGCCTCATCCCGCTGCGCGGAGACCAGGTGCAGCTGTTCCTGCAACGACTCTACCTGCACACAGGCCTGGTGGCTTCCAACAGAAAGAGACAGTCAGATTGCTTCTGTCTGACATTTTAGTAAGACAAAACAAGATATTTAACAACTGTTCTTCAGTTGTGGTAAGATGCCTATAAAATGTACAATTCTAACCATTTTAAGATGCTCTGGTTCTCTCTCTCTCTCACTGATCAATAATATTTTGTAAAAAGATCTCAGAGAAACCTGTTGAGTTCTTCTGATCCTTGCTCTGTTTCTGCTAGTCCAATCACCCTTCATGTGGCTGTGACTTTTAACAAGCAGCATTCATTTTGAAAATTAAAAACTGGGATAAATAAGAAATGTCAACAAAAAAAATTACAAATAACCCCAAACCTTCCTATTTTCAGACTAAAACTTTTACATAGTTTATCATAAAAATGTACATTTTAAGGCACCTTAGAACTTCATTTATCTAGCGTCAAAAGCAATGGACTTGAAGACAAGCTTTTGCTTTTGACATTTGTAACCACAGTGGAATCACAATTTCCAAATGTTATATGCCATTCCTGTTAACTACCTGGTTACTAGTTAATTATCGTTTTTCCATATATGTTACATATGCCTCTATGCTTCCCCTCCCAAAACAAACAAAAGCAGCAATCCCTAGAGATCTACACTGCATCTAGACAGCATCACGTCATTAATGTGCTTCATGAAAATGAATGTGTCTTTTTGCCATGGATGCCTTAAAGCCCACTAAGGGCGGCTCACAGCGAAGACGTAACCCGACAGCGCCCTCTTGTGGAAAGAGCAGTCAACTGAGACTCGGGAGACAACACCTCCAAACTCCACTCCACTTGACTGACAACCAGCAAACAGACTCACAAGATCACTCACGGGGCGACTAAAAGGCTGAAGAACTGGGACCCCATCAGAAAGTCAGCAAAGACCAGGTGTTACACGGGGCTGAGTGAGGGCTCAAAACCCGGCAACCAGGAACTTCAGGGCTGAGTGGAACCCGGTTTACTAAACTCTAAATAGGCGTGGTAGGAAGGGTGTCAAGGAGGGGTTTTCTCCAAGTGGGAAGTAAGACATCTTTAACAGAGAAAGAGTTTTACTGAGAGAAATAAGATCTAAAAAGATGTTAGCAGGGACCTAGTCCGTCAGACATGTGCTAAACCAAGACGCCTTCCTGCTGTTGCTTTTAGTCTCCGGCCATGTGTCACAGCAAACCTTGCTCAGCCTTATTCACCTGATGAAAATCAAAGTCACATCAGTGAGCAGGGGTCAGCACAATGGTGATGCAAAACACCTTTGTGCCCAAGCTTTTCAGTGCCCAGGGTCAGTCCTTGACACCACGGTAAGCCAGAGCTGAGCAGCACTCTACAGATAAACCACAGATACACGGATCAGTCAGAGCTGAGCTCAGGCCCTGCAAAGGTCAGAGGCAAGGCTTCGTTCTCGGGAGCCATGCTTAGGATTCAAGACCTCGTGTGGATGGCAGTGTGGCCAAGGCCAGAGACCCAGCTGTGCGCCCACACACACCCAGCGTGCCCCGGGCAGGTTGCCGCACGCTACGGCCCCAGTCTTGTCACCTGTGAGACAGAGAGGAGGAATCCTGTGAGAATAAAAGGAGGTGACGTATCAAAGACTCTTACTGATCGCGACACGTGAGCTGAGCCCAGCTAGTGCTCACGCTTAGTCACCTTGCGTTTTCCATTGCGCTGCAGGACGAAGCCAGCTTCTCCTCCAACACCGAGACCTTCTTTTTGAGTTTAGCCTCTCTGTCCTCAGCAGCCAACACTTCCCGGGTGTAGGAATCTTCTGATTCTAAAAGGTGGTTCCGCAATCTCTCTAGTTCTTGGTTTAAGCGTGATTCCTTGTCACGTAAAAGCTGAACCTAGGTAGAGACACTTCTTTACTTTTCTGTAAAATACTCCTTTTCCCGCCCGCCCGCCCAGATCGCTCTGCTGACACGTCTCTCCCCCATATCAAAGGCATGAATTGTATGATACTTTCCCAGACTGCTCAGGATGCATTGACACAAGGAAAAGGCAAGTTTCCCGAAACCTTTGTGAGCATTTATCTGGAATTTTACTTTGTAAGATCATTCCTAGTGGTCAAATGAAAATTGGATCTTTATGGGTGGGCAACTTCCTCATGCCCAAGATATGCCATGGCTTTCACTTTTGAAAGCTGAATTAAACGTGCTCTAGGAGATCGGACCCCACCACAGCAAGTCAGAGGGAGATTTAAAAAGGACCACAGCTGGTGGTGCCTGCGGGATGGTGCTTTGCGCCGGCCAGTAAGTCTGCTGGGATCGGCTTCTCCACAGCGAGCTACTACCTCGGTCTGCAGGGCACTGTTCTCCATCTGCTTCTGCTTCAGTGCCAGCGTGACCTGGTCTCTCTCTTGCTGAAACACAGCCGTCTCCTTCTGCATTTTCTGAACTGCGTTTAAAAGCTGGTTTAGCTCCCCGGTCTTGCCCTTTTGGAAAGAAACAACCATGGTTTTAAAGAGAAAAACATCAATGAGAGATACTTTTGTCATATGACAGAATTAAAATAGAGTCAGCATCTAAAAATACAGATAGTTAGCATGCAAAGGACACCCGAAACTCAGGAACGTCTGAGAATTCGTCAGTCTACAAAAGCCTAAGAAGACATGAGGGTGAAACGCGCGTGTTGTCCCGGAAGGCACCCAGGAATAGGGAAAGCACACTAGACACAGTGAAGGGACGCCTCCATATGACATTAGCCACAGGATCACACCGGCTCCTGGCTGCTATGAATGTCCCCCAGAAACACACTGTCTCAAGAACCAAGGTAAGTGGACCCGGGGTCACCAGGACCTCTGGCTTTGCCGCTTTTCTGACGGTCTAAAACTACATATTCTCAAAGACAATGGTTATCAGAAATAGTTTTAAAAGAACCCAAAAGACACAAGGTCTCTAAAATCTGCCCTATGTAACAAAGTGGTCACAAAACCCTGACTCACCCAAAAGAATGTGAGGAGTGAGAGGTGTGCTAAGAGTGAGAGAGGGAGGGAGGGAGGAGGGAGCCGTGTGGTGTGTGCGTGTCCGCATCAGCAATACGCAGTTGTGAGGAAGTGTCGGGGGCCAGACAGAAGAAGGCGGCACGCCATTTCTCCGCACAGCCCACTGCAGAGAACACTTTATCTCAGCACTAATTTAAGAAAAGCTCGATGGCTGTGAAAACTTACTCCAGGACGTGTTCCACACAAGCAAGATATATCAGTGACAGCAGAAAAAAATATAAGCCCCACTGCAAACGTAGGCCTGTGAAATTAAAAGGCCCACAAAGGGTGCCAGTGTTCACGACCAACCGCTTCCTGTTCTGGATGCGCCTGTCGTATGGACTGACTCATGCTCTCAGGTCCTCCCAGATCTTTATCTGTGCCTTCCGTCTCTGTAAGAACATGGGACACACCCGGGACAAATCACCAAGACTCAACTGTAAAACCTTTTGTTCTTTGTATCTCAACATTCCATCCTGGGCAGTGAAGCCAATATTGTCCAAATCACTTTTCAGGTTTAAGAAGAAAGTAGAGGCCGGGTGGTGGCGCACCTGGCTGAGCGCACAGGTTACAATGCGCAAGGACCGTGGTTTGAGCACCCCTCCCCACCTGTAGTGGGAAAGCTTTGCGAGTGGGGAAGCAGGGCTGCAGGTGTCTCTCTGTCTCTCTCCCTCTCTATCTCTACCCCCTTCCCTCTCGATTTCTGACTGTCTCTATCCAATAAATAAATGTAAATAAATAAATTTTAAGAAAGTATCATTACAATGAAAGAACAGATGCTTAAAAGCAGAACTGAAGATCTGTTGAGACCACCCTGTTTCTCTCTGAAAAGAGATGTTACTTAGGGCGGGTGAAGCAGCTTACCCCGACAGCTGCACTGTCTTGCCGTGTGAGACCGGGGCTTGAACCCGGCCCCCACTGCGTAGAGGAAGCCTGCCCATCCCACCCACCCCCCACCTCTCTCTAAAAAAGTTATTATACCTATCACAATATATCCTAAAAGTACTAGTCAGCTTATATTGTACATTGGAAAAACTAGGTTGTGCTAATTACTTTCAACTTATAAAATCCTTAAGCACCGTTGAACTGACTTAGGGAAGCTTCCTGGAACACAGGCAGGTTTTGACAAAATGTCAGCTTTCAATCTGTAAGTGTGGATGGGGCTCAACATCGCAGAGGGAGAAGATATGTGAAGCTTCCTCTCTTGAAGATTAAGTCACTGTTCCTAGCTTTGGTTCGTGAACAAGAAGCCTCTGGACTCTTAAGAGCTTTCAGTGCCAGTCACATGGTAGCACCGCAAGAAGCTATAGCTGAAAGGGCAGGTCAAAGCTGCCAGTGTCCATCCTCCTTAGAGGCGAGAAGCTACAGCTGAAAGGGCAGGTCAAAACTGCCAGTGTCCATCCTCCTTAGAGGCGAGAAAGGGGGAGCTGAGCTGAGGCTTCTCATCATGTGAAGACAACATCAAACATCCCTAAACTCCAACCCCAAACTTCTCGAGAGCAGCCAATCACTGGGATCTTGTGCCTGGAGCACAGAGGTGCTCAAGAAACACGTAGGGGGCATTTCTCTCCTAGTCTCTAGCACCCAGAGCAGAGGAGCCAGAGTCCAAAGGCTCTGCAAAAAAGAAAAAGTGAACCTTCTTACATCTATCACTGTGTGGCCCACCACAAGGCCTTCAGCACACTCTTAGTAAGATAGAGTGCGCAAAGTGTTTCATTTGCCCGAGGCTCCAAAGCCCCAGGTTCAATTCCCCACACATAAGCCAGAGCCAAGAAGTGCTCTGGTGAAAAAAGGAGGAGGAAGAGGAGGAGGAGAAAGAAAAGTCCATTTAGAGCCAAGGAGGAGAAGAAAGAAAAGTCCATTTAGAGCCAAGGAGGAGAAGAAAGAAAAGTCCATTTAGAGCCAAGGAGGAGAAGAAAGAAAAGTCCATTTAGAGCCAAGAAGGTTGCTTAGCCCAATAGCTTTGGTGCTAGAGATTAGGAGAGAAATGCTCCCTACATCCTCACATCCTGCAGGGGTGAGGTCCTGGGTTTGAGCCCTGGCACCTCATCAATAAGAAGTGTTGCTGCAGGCTCTCACTCACAGGAAGGAAAACCCAGTGCAACAGGTCCTTCAGGCCTCCGCCTATTACAGGCAGTGGTGCTAATTCCCGGTCCCTGAAAACTTCAGCTTTACACACCCAGATGCATCCCCGCTCCACGACTGAAAGCATATTTCTAACTGTAGGTTATAGTAAAACACAGCATTCGCTCACACAGTTTCTCACTATATACAAGAAATGCTAAAATGCTAAGCATTATTAGCAATTAACGAAGCACTCCTGAAATCTCATCAAAGGGCAGACATTCAAAATCCCTCTTGTAAGACTATTCTGCTTTCTAAGGGAACAGTGATTGCTACTGAAGTCCTACTGCTCTCCTCAAGCTGTGAATGGTCAAGTACTAGAGTATTTGGAAGTGTCTGATAATTCAGGGAGAGACGACAGATGATCTGGGATGAATGTGTGAACCAAAGCTGCCCTTCACAGTAGGTCGCAAGGTGACTGACACATTAAAAATGTCCCCTCTCCCTCCCTCCAGGGCTCTGTGCACAACATACCTGCTCTCTGTCTTTCAGTAGCTGCTCCAAAGTGAGAGACTTCTCCTGCAGAGAGTGGCACTCAAACTCTCTTTCTCGCAGCATCATGGAGAACTTCATGTTGGTCTCCTGCAAGGCCTGAAACCCTTCTTCCTTCCCCCTGGACGTCTCCACGAGCTTTTCGTTCTCCCCTTTGAGCTTACAGATATCCAGTTCTAAACCCAGTGTCCTCTCCTTCAGGTTTGTTACCGCTTGTCTCAGGAGTTCATTTTCGCTCACTTTGTTAGCGAGACTTTCATTTAAAGAAAGCAGCTGGTCACTTTTCGCTTTGATTAAGAGGTCTTTCTCAGTCAGCGACTTCTGTAAGACATCTAGCCTCTCCGTCAGCTGCTGCCTCTGTGAGTCTGTCTGTCTGTGTTCTCTCCTCCCTAGCTCTGCGGTGGCAGCAATGGAGTCGGACAGCCGGTGGTTATTTTCCTGGAGAGTTCTGATGGCTGCGTCTTTCTCCTGCAGTGACTTTCTGAGCTCCTCTATCTCTAGCTCACGCGACCGAGAGGAGTCGCTCGGTCGCTCTGACTTCACTGTCCCATCAGAGTCCACAGACGGTGAAGCGCCAGGTGCTCCAGAGAGCTGGGGGGAAATGCTATCGAGTTTCCCTAAGAGAATGTCTTTGGTGTTGCAGAGCTGCCCTATGCTCTGCTGAACCTGTGCTAACTCCCGGCCAAAAGTTTTGAGTTTGGTTTCATTCTGCTCATAACTCTGGATCAGGCCAGTGTAGTCCACCTGCAACTTGGAACTGTGATCACTGTCGACCGACACTTGTGCTTGAAGCTGGTGCAGCTCTTCCTGAAGCTGAGCCGACTCGTGCTGCATGTTCTGAACCGTGGTCATCACCTGCTGCTTCCACTCCTCCATCTTCTTGACCTGCTGTCTCAGTTTATCGCGTTCCTGAAGAAGCTCCACAAACTGGTTGCTGCTGACATCCGCAGCCTCGGCGCCGGCGCCGGCCGTCTGCAGCACCTCGAGCAGCGTCTGGCTCCTCTGGTTCAGGGCATCGATCTCAATGTCTTTTTCTCGAATGATCCGAGACAAATTCTGCACCGTTTCCTTAAACATGTCCTGGCTGCTGCTTTCAGATTCGGCAGACAGTCTCCTGTTCTCATCTTGCAACTTGATGAGGGCTGCTTCTTTGGCAGCAATTGTATCTATCATTCTGTGGTATTCCGTTTTTAAGTGGCTGTTCTCCCGCGTCTTCTCACTCAGGACAGCCAGGACCTGCTCTCTCTCCATAGCGTAGGCCTGCAACTGCTGCTGAAGGTAAACTACTTCCTGGGGGTAACAAGCGGACGAGATCCTTGCGTGAAGAGTTTCTATCTCCACGTCTTTTTGCCGGATGATCTGTGCCAGTCTGCCGACCTCGTCTCTGGACAGCTCATCGATCTGCCGAGTCAGAGACATGTTCTTTTCGTTTAGAAGTTGGATCTCTAGCTCTCGTTCTTTTATTCCCTTGACTAGTCTCTCTGTCTCAGCTTTGGATAGATCATGCTTTTCACTTCCACTCTCTATGCTGAGGCTCTGCACTTTCGTTTCTTGGAAAATATCCGAATTCTCTGTGGGGATATCCTGTCTCCCTTCACGCAACTGGCCCTTGATTCTATCGACTGTTTTCTGCAGGTGCATGATTTCCTCATCCTTGTCTAGAAAGAGCCGTGTGTGTGTGGTCCTCATCTGCTCGTGCTGGTATGTGATCTCATCCATCTCCTTTTTCTGCTCCTGCAAAGCCTGGAGCAGCCGCATTTGACTTTGGCTTTGGTCTTCGTTTAGCTCCTCCTCCAGGTCGTTGTTGATCGCGTGCGGGTGCGGCAGCTCAGGCTCTAGCTCCGGAGGCCCATCGAGAGCCCCGGGCCCGGGCCCAGGCACGACCCGGCCCGGCTGTTCCCGCAGGCGCGCGAGCTCTTCCTTCAGGTGGCTGTTTTCTTCTTTCATAGACCCGAGGCTCCTTTCCTTCTCCTCTACCGCTTGCTTCAAACTTTCACTTTTTCTTAATTCCTCTTGCAACTCTGAGCTTTTTCCTTTTAGCCTTTCAATAAAAATTTCTTTCTCGTTTATAAGTTGTGTCAACTGCTTCTGCTTTTCTAAACTAGAAGACAAAGTTTTTTTCGTTTCACTGTGGTCACTGAGCATCTGCTCAATAGTCTTTCTGAGTTCCGCTATTTCAAAGTCTTTCTCTCGACTGAGCCTAACTGAATGCTCGCGTTCCTGCTCTAAAGCAGAGGCACTGCAACTGCGGGCTGCCGACAGGTCTTCCACGGTCTGCCCGTGCTTGTCTGCCTCCTCCGACAGACTCCTTTGGGTGCGATATAACTCTGCCTCTACCTGTTCTTTCTCCACTCTCAGCGCCTCCACTATAGTGTCTTTTTCTATAGAAATCTGATTGCGGCCAGAAATAGCTTCTTCCAGCTGACGCCTCGTATCGTCACATGCTAAAACCAACTTTTCATTTTCCAACTTGAGATCAAAAGAAATCTTATTTAACTTTTCATTCATCTGTTCTACTTCTGAAAGACTTTGTCTTAAGGCCTTGATTTCGGTGGCCTGCTGTGTAACCGTGTCACTCTCAGCGCTCCTACCAGGGCTTCCAGGAGAATGAGCCTGTTCGCTCTGGACACAGCTGAGTTCCTGCTCGAGTTCCTGCGCGCGCCCCTGCACGTGCTGCCTAAGTTTGAGGTTCTCTTTCTGGATGTTTATGTTGTTCTCCTGTGACTTGTTTAGCTGATCTACTAAATTTTCTATTTGATTCTCAATTTTCTGTTTAGCTACCTGCAAATCATTCAGGGTCTGTTCACTGTGAACAAATTTTTCTTTCTGTATCTCTAACTCTTTAGTAATGTTCATTTTCTCTTCTTCTAGTTCTTCAACTCTCTTTTTTTCATCAATTAGATCTTTTTTTAGTTTACTGATGATGATATCACCTTCATTTTGCTGTTTTGCCAGTTGGTCTTTTATCAAAATCATGTGCTGAAAGAAAAATGAATTTAACTTTAAAATATTCATGCATTTTAGAATCTAAAAGAAGACTTAAAACGTCATCAAGAGGATATCCTCACATATTCCTAAACTTAAAACAATTCAAAGTCATTAATTATCAGAGAAATGAAAATAAAGACAACAACGAGAGAGTGCTTTACATCTGTGAGAATGTCATACATTCGAAAGGACAACAACAAATGTTGGAGAGGGTGTGTGTATGGGGGACGCTTCTGCACTGCTGGTGGGGATGCAAACTGGTCCAACTCTTGCGCAAAACAGTCTGGAGATTTCTCAGAACACTGGACACGGACCCAGCCTATGACCCAGCAATTTCTCTCCTAGGGGTTTACCCGGAGGAAACAAAAACACCCATCAGAAGAGATCTATATATAGTGATGTGCACAGCAGCATAAGATGTGACAGCCAAAACTTGGCAGCAACCCAGATGTCCAACAGTGGATGAACGGCTAAAGAACAATCTGGTGTGTAGACACAGAGGAGTATTACTCAGCTGTTAAAAACGATGAAATCAGGAGGCTGGGCGGTAGCGCAGCGGGTTAAGCGCACGTGGCGCAAAGCGCAAGGACTGGCGTTAAGGATCCCGGTTCGAGCCCCCGGGTCCCCACCCGCAGGGGAGTCGCTTCACAGGCGGTGAAGCAGGTCTGCAGGTGTCTGTCTTTCTCTCTCCTCTCTGTCTTCCCCTCCTCTCTCCATTTCTCTCTGTCCTATACAACAATGATGACAGCAATAATAACTACAACAAAAACAACAACAAGGGCAACAAAAGGGAATAAATAAATTTTTTTTTTTAAGTGATGATGTCGGGAGTTGGGCGGTAGCACAGCGGGTTAAGCGCATGTGGCGCAAAGCACAAGGACCGGCGTAAGGATCCCGGTTCGAGCCCCCGGCTCCCCACCTGCAGGGGAGTCGCTTCACAGGTGGTGAAGCAGGTCTGCAGGTGTCTGTCTTTCTCTCCCCCTCTCTGTCTTCTCCTCCTCTCTCCATTTCTCTCTGTCCTATCCAACAATGACGACAACCATAATAACTACAACAATAAAACAACAAGGGCAACAAAAGGGAATAAATATTTTTTTAAAATGATGAAGTCATCTCCTTTACATCATCTTGCATGGAACTTGAAGACATCGTGTTAAGTGAGATAAGCCAGAAAGAGAAGGACAAACACATACTGAATGATCTCCTCACTTAGCAGTGGGGAGATCCTTATAAACAGGGATGGGGGGGACACAAAGTGAAATGTAGACGGGCTGGTGAGTCACATCAAAGCAAAGGGATCTGGGGACGGAAGAGGAGAGGAGCTGCTGAGAACCTGGAGTCCTGCCTCGTGGTGACCTGTACCCAGGCAGCCATGACTGCACTGTAACTCATAAGCCCTCCCCCATAAAAATGATAAAAACACCTAGTCCCAATAAAATGAACATGCCTTATACGTGTCTTGCAGAGAATCTATCTTATCATTTTTGAGGTCAGATTTAAAGTCAGAGGTAGTGAATTTATTCTCTACTGGGGCAGGTGTCCACATTCTACAAGCCACGGGGTGTTTGTGAATAAACTGCTTGTGGAACGTGGCCACACCCACTGGGTTTTGTGAGGCACTCGGCAGAGCTTAGCAGTTGCAGCTGGCGCTGACGGCACACGGAGCCAGAAGCTCACTGACCAGCACCTGACAGAAACCTGCCAGCCTCTGCGACGCCTGCTGAGCACCGCCATTCCTGAGATCTGCTCGGTCCCTTCCGCCAAGTGTTACCTGGGTCGCTTCCTGGTTTTGTTTGTCTAGTTCCTCTAACTCAGATCTCAGTATCTCCTTTTCATTAAGACTCTCGTTGAGCTCTTCTTCCTTTGCCTTCAAATTAAGTCTTAAATCATGTAATTCTGAATCTAGGCCTTCTGCGGTTATACTTCTCAGCAGTTCACATTCACTGCTCACTTTTACAAGTGACTTCTGAAGTTCTTCCTTAAAAGGGGGGAAAAAAACAAATCATACTGTTAAATTTGAAGAACAGACACCGAAACGTTAAATATACAGAAGATGCATTCAGATATTACATAGCTTGCCTATCCGTGTGCACACATGCGTATATATAAGCACAGCTTGCCTATCCGTGTGCACACATGCGTATATATAAGCACAGCTTGCCTATCCGTGTGCACACATGCGTATATATAAGCACAGCTTGCCTATCCGTGTGCACACATACGTATATATAAACAAAACTTGGGACTCGATTTTGAATGTTCAGTGTTGAATATATTACTAAATAATACCTTAGCAAGGATAAATAAGATTCAACAAGCCATAGCCTTTGTCTTTAATATTTTATTATTTATTGGATAAAGACGAGAGAGAAACTGAGAGTAAAGAGGGAGACAGAGAGTTTCAGAGAGACATTTGCAGCCCTGCTTCACCACTCCTGAAGCTTCCTCCCTGCAGGTGAGGAATGGGAGCTTGAACCTGGGTCCTTGCCCATGGAAGCACATGCACCCACTGGATGTGCCCCTGTGGGGCCCCCAACAAGCTATCACCTTTAATCACCTCTTTATTTCTTTTGTTTTATTTTTATCTATTTTAAGACCTCATTGAGCCTTGACAAGCTGTAATGGCTGTACTTTTAAAAAAATATTTATTTGTTTATTTATTCCCTTTTGTTGCCCATGTCGCTTAAGTGTTGTTATTATTGTTGCTGTTATTGTTGTCATTGTTGTTGGATAGGACAGAGAGAAATAGAGAGAGGAGGGGAATACAGAGAGGGGGAGAGAAAGACAGACACCTACAGACCTGCTTCACTGCCTGTGAAGTGACTCCCCTACAGGTGGGGAGCCGGGGCTCCAACCAGGATCCTCACACCTGTCCTTGAGCTTTGCATCACCTGCACTTAACCCGCTGCGCTAGGGCCCAATGGCTGTAATTTAGTCTCCCAGCTCCACCTTCCTCACACCAACACTTTCCCACAGGAAACCCTTCATGATGCCTCTGCCTCTGCTGCCTCTCTCTCTCTCTCTCTCTCTCTCTCTCTACACACACACACACACACACACACACACACACACACACCTTCCTAAATGCCCCAGGTCATCTGACCCTCTTCCCTTCCAGTGCCTAACAGTTATCAGCAGTTACATATTAAAGATGCAGAAAAATCAACTCATTCACTCAAAGTTAGTTATAATTAGAAAATAAAAGGCTCCTTTCATTCAGTCAAGAAAATGTCCCTCTTACCAGCCTCTGAAGGGACATGAGATCTTTCCTCACCCACAGGAGGTCTCTTCCCTGCCTTCACCTGCCAACTTGGGCTCAGACTAGGATCCTCTGACAGCCCAAGCGTTTTCCTGCACATTTGATGTTTGATCCGACTGGAGGCTTCTCCTCTAAAACCCAGAAGTGGCACAGTCCTCTGCTTCCGTGCCCAACTTCTGCATGTTTGCTGATACTGTGCTGCTGTAAAGTCTTTCATCAGTAGAGATTTCAAAAGAATCAAACTTCTATGGAGAGACTAGACCCTAAGGACCTCAAATGCCTATAAACAATCTGACACAGACCTTATCAAAGACACCAGGGAAAACTGTACTGGGGGGGAGGGGGTTCACAAGGTGGCACAGTGGGTAAAGCACTGGACTTGCAAGATGAGGCCCAAGTTTGATCCCAGAATCACATGTGTGACAGAAATACTCTGGTCTCTCTTGCCCCCACCTAATTAATTTTTTTTTAAAAAAAACTCTATTAGAACATCTGTCTTACAATTCTTATTCTTGTCTAATTCATAAGTTTATTCTGAAACACTGAATGGTGAAAATAATCTTAAGTCTTTCTAACGTTATTTGCTTTGTTAGGAAAACCACAAAAACAAAAGCTTTCAGATTTAGAATTTCTGATACAGAATCTTATATCACTTTGATATCAATGTCGACACACACACACACACACACACACATACACACACACCCTCACCCTTGCGCCTTGTCCACACTTTGCCCTACTTCTGCCACCAAAAATGCTCCTCTGCCCCCTCGCCACTGAGAAACTCGGATCCAGCAGCCAGAACTCTGGAGCAGACAAGTCTCTGCAGCACCCACTCCAGACATTCACTCACCTGTATGAGCTGCCACAAGGCCTTCTGAAGCCAAACCCTGCCTGCCCCTCTGTGGCCTAGCTTATCTCTAAGTGCAAACTCTGCCAGCCTCACACTCTGGACCTTGCCCAAGCACCAGCGAGGTCAGAGTCAGACTCTGAATAGCTCCACGTCTGACAGAAAGGTCCCGCAGTGACTGTGATCTGCCCCACTATGAACACACTCACCTTCTCTTGACTCAATAACATGTGTTCTTTTTCTAAAAGCTGGACACGTGTTTTAAATTTTAGATTATCTTCAACAAGCTTCTCCTACAAAAACAGTAAAACGGTACTTTCAGATAGTAAGAAATTTCAAGTTTATGAAAAAAGAAACAGGCAAGCTATAACTGGATTTTCAGTCACTGTGTCTTCAGTGATAATAAGTCATACACATGCTGCTGCATATGTACTAACTATTGCATTTTACTGTCAACTATAAACCATCAATCCCCCAACAAAGCAATTTTAAAAAAATGTTACACATACACAATTCTGGACCACTTAAGCCAGCCACTCATTTTGTAGAGAACATCTGTGTTATATTTGAAATGTGTCTATTTACAAAATAATCTGTAATTCTGAGGAAAAGGAAAGACTCTGAATTCAACAAGAGAAGTCGCGCTCCCTTGTTCTTGGTAGATCTGCTTGCACTGTGCCTACACACATGGCTCTGGTCAGATTAACCTGTAAAGAGATGACACTTGCATTTTTACATTTAAAGTTATGTCAACCTATGATGCAGGTTTCTGTTTTTAATCATCAAAGTTTTTGAGGTAAATTCACATTCAATTTTCTAGTCACAAAATAAGCACTATAGTTATCAATATATTTTTTTTTCTTGATAAATCCAAAGCTTTCTCTCTTAGAAGGAATTTACCTGGTGTAAGTTATTCAATGTCCTTACTTCGTCTTCAGCATCTATAAAAACAACCAATTAAAGTGACTTAAAATTCCTGAAAACCATAGGTGTCTTGTATATTAGAACAAGAAACGAAACCCAGTTGAAGTAAGCTTGATTTCCTCACGGACGTTTGCTTCTGAAGCACAGAGCCTCACAGGTGTGTGATTCTGCTGTTCCCAGGCTGGTTCTCCTTCCCGCTTCAGCTCCACCCCTCGGTTTCACAGGAGAAGGGAGAGTAGAGAGACACCACAACACTCTACTATTCACGGGGCCCTCCAGTGCCACAGAGCTCCTGGCGGGAGGGTTCAAAGCAAGCCTGGCGCGTGAGGCGGTGTTTGCTCCACTGCGTGAAACAGCTCTTGGCCCAGAGAAGTTTTTGTCGCTTTCTTTGTTGGACAGAGACAAAGAGGAACTGAGAGGGAAGGGGGATAGTGAGGGACAGAGAGAGACAGCTGAAACACTGTCCGACCACTCCTGAAGCTCCCCCCGGAATGGAGACTGGGCGTTAGAACCTGGGTCCTTGTGCACTGCCAGGTGTGTTTTACCTAGGTACGCCACCACCCAGTATGTGTATAAGTATTAACAGCAAGCCCTATCACTTCTCAATGCAATGTATCTTTGGTTTTTGCATTTTCATTTTGGCTATATTACATTAACCATGATGTAAATGTCCGTTAAAAGCTGTGTTAAAATTCAGTTCTGTGGTCCGGAAGGTGGTGCAGTGGCTAAGGCACTAGACTGTCAAGCGTGAGGTCCTGAGTTCGATCCCTGGCAGCACATGTACCAGAGTGATGGCTGGTTCTTTCTCTCCTCCTGTCTTTCTCATGAATAAATAAATAAATTCTTTAAACAAAAATTCAGTTCTATGGCATAAAGAGTTAGAATTATATTCTGGGGGAGTCGGGCAGTAGCGCAGCAGGTTAAGCGCAGGTGGCACAAAGTGCAAGGACCCGCATAAGGATCCCAGTTCGAGCCCCCGGCTCCCCACCTGCAGGGGAGTCGCTTCACAGTCAGTGAAGCAGGTCTGCAGGTGTCTGTCTTTCTCTCCCCTCTCTGTCATCCACTCCTCTCTCCATTTCTCTCTGTCCTATCCAACAACGATGATATCACTAACAACAACAATAACTACAACAATAAAACAACAAGGGCAACAAAAGGGAATAAATATATTTAAAAAAAGAATTATATTCTGGTGAGTCGCATGTCATTGCCTTGGTAAGACACAATATTGGGTTTCAAAAGGAGTCGTTTCATGTGTAGAGCAGGACACAGTATAAGGACTAAGATTAGGAGAAAGAAACTTTATAAAGAATAAACATATTTTGCCACTATACAATAATCTTTCAATTACCTAATGTGACTTTTACACAAGGCAAGAGAGAAAATTCTCTAATCTGGTATTAGAGACAGGTGCTAATCAGAAAAAGAACACAAAGACTTCTAGAACGCCATGAGGTCGGGGGAAGTCACTCAGCCCACACTTACTGTGGAAATGCCGGACACTCGCTCTGAAGCCAGCTCCTAGACATTAGGGCAGAAACATACAGAAGGCTTCCGCATGCCCTCAAGCTGACGACTCCGAGGGAAATCAGCAAGTAGATACTTGGCTGCAGCTCACTGGGACATGGGCAGCACAAAGTAGGTTCCAGTGGTGAGAAAAGGCAAGTGCCTAAGCGGGAAGGGCAGGCACTCGGGGCCTCCCACTGGGCGGGGACACTAAGAGGTGAGGGAAACAGACTCTGCACAGAGGAAGCAGCACAAAGAGACAGTGCAGAGACAGTGTCTGTGTAAGGAGCCAAATGGGGCTGGGAAGGCAGCATATTGGTTCTGCCAAAGCTTTCGAGCCTGAGGCTCTGAGGTCCCGGGTTCAATCCCCAGCACCACCAGAAGCTAGAGCTCAGCAGTGTTCTGGTCTCTCTCTCTCTCTCTCTCTCTGTATCTTTCCCACTGTATCTACTCTTTCTCGTTAAAATAAAAGAAAATAAATAAAAGATATAAATTTAAAAAACAAAGGAGTTAAACAGGAAGCTCAGAGTGTTAGGAGAATGGGAAGAGATAAAATTCATCATGAAAATATAGTATGTCCACCAAAGTTTAAACTCCAGGTGTCTTTCATCCTCTCTGTCTTCCCCTCCTCTCTCGATTTCTCTCTGTCCTATCCAACAGCAACAACAGCTATGACAACAACTACAACTACACTGAGCACTGAGGTAGCCAAGGCTTTGTCTCTAAAAACTATCAGCATTAAGTGAAAACTCCAATCAGAAGCAAGCACAAAACATTTCACCTAAGACCACACACTGAAGGCCTGAATACTTCTTTTCCCACTGATAAACTTACCAGGAGCAACCTCGACTCCCTGTACTGCCACAGATGTAGACTCTTCCACAGCACAGGGTTCTAGCTTCCTATATTCCAACTTCACGGCTTCACATTCTTCTATTATCTGCCTGCTTTCCACAACTAGTGGTTCTTGTTCTCTCCTCAACACAGCTCTGTCATTTTCTGAAGAAGATAATTTTTCACTTATATTCTTAATTTTATCTTCCAGCTCTTCAATTTTTCTTGTAGATTCAACTTTTTCATTTTGTAGAAACTGAATCGTCTTTCCCATTTCATGGTCCCCTGTTTCACCTAGAACACAAACAAAAAGCCAAGGTAATCAAGTAGCAAATGCCAAGACATGAACAGCCTGCTATGCATAACAGGAAGGTCTAACAAACTTGCAACTCAGTCAGCTGTGAGAGGAAAGTTAAAATAGGGCTGCCAACATCACACTGCAATTAGAAAGGCACAGAATGGAGCGGTGACACCACCGAAACACTGGTGAAGACACAGAGCAAAGGGGGCCTGACCCCCCGGCTGGTGGGAAAGCAAACCAGTCATGTTGGAAGAAGCTCAGTGGTTTTCACACAGCTCAACATGCTCCATCATACAAGCCTGTTACTCCAGGACTTCCCGGCATTTTCCCCAAGGAACTGAAAATGCACACATATGCGCACACACACAAACACTCTGAATAACAATAGTGATAAGAGCTGTTTATTCACAGTTGTCAATAACTGCAAAGGAACCAAGAAGTCCTTCAGGAACTGAATGAGTAAACTATGGAATAATATTCAAAGCTAAGAAGCAATCAGTTGTCAAGTCATGAAAATCACAGAAGAACCTGAAATGCATGTTGGTCAGTAAAAAACGACAACCTGAGAAGGTAACAGAACTTTATGATTCAAACTACATAACATTCTGGAAAAGTTAAAACTGAAGACAATTAAGAGCTCAGAGGTGGGGAGTGGAGTCAGAGCGTAGAGAAAAGGAGGCAGGACCAGAGCATGTCAGGGCAGAAACACCCCGTGGGAGACAACAGTGCAGCACTGCACACCTGCCAGGCCTTCAGCACTAAGGGGACTAAACTACAGGCTCTGGTGGCTGGAGTGTGAAAACAGGCTCCTCCATGGTAGGAGAACGAAGTCCCACTCAGGAGAGATGCTGACAGCAGGCCAGGCTAGGAAGGCAGGCTGTGTGCCTGCTCGATTCTGCTAAAAACCAAAGCCTGCTCTGGGGAAAAAAGATCTCAGTATAAAAGGTTAAAACCATGAGCAAATCATATGAAATAGTTGAGGAAAAGATGCTATTTCAAACAACTGGATGTGAAAGGGAAATACGCCAGAGGTCCAAGGACATCTGTGTATGACAGCTACAAGAAAGGCCCAGAGGCGCCTCCATTCACAGGGCCTAGTGCCAGCAGCAGGTGAGGGGCTGAGCATCTGGTCCTCCTTTAAGGCTTAATGTGAGTTTAGGGTCAAGCAGCAGTGCACCCATTATAGCACACATGTGACAGCGCACAAGGACCCTGGTTCAAGCCCCTAGGCCTCACCTGCAGAGAAAAAGCATCAGGAGCAGTGAAGCAGGGCTACAGGCGTACCCCCCCACTCTCTCCCTATCTCCCCCTTCCCTCTTGGCTGCTCTGTCTCTATTCAATAAATGAATGAACTAAGTTAAAAAAATAAAAAAAGCTTTAATCTTTGTTTACATCAGTGTCTTGGTCTTCTAGGGCTTGCTTTGCCGTCTAAGTAATCTAGAGGCTGGAGATACAGCTCAGTGATAAGAGTACATGCTTTGTGTGTATGAGGCTCCAGACTCAGCCCCCTACACTTTCCCCCACCCAATCACGTGATCTGTCAAATTAGTGAAACTAGTAACCTTGCTGTAACAGGCTTTCCAGCTCTTCAATCCGCCCCTCATAGTCTGTCAGCTCCTCCTGATGCCGGCGGCTGATCTCTGTCAGCTTCTGCTGGTGCGCATTCTGCAGGGCAGACATCTCGTGCTGATGGTCGTCGAGGTCCTGACTCCGCTTCTGCTTAAGTTCCTTTAATAAAACAAAAGTCAGCCGTATCACAGTCAAGACTTTGCCCACAATCTGCCTCTACGGTTGGCCCAACACAGAAACTATTTACTAGCAAGTTACTTAGCAGACAAGTAGGGCCAGGGTCAAATATGTGCCCAACTCAACAACGCCATGCTAGCTAGTACTATCATGACAAGAAATCAAACTGAAAATTCCAACCCTGACAATAATTTACACACTAAAACCGACTCATTACTATCATAAATATATGGAACTTACTAATAGGTATTTACAATGAATAGTATTAGTTTTATTTTGTCAATATCCTTTAACTTCAAGAACCTTGGAAATCGACTTTGATGAAGACTGCATTAGACTAAACAACCACAATGAAGAAAGAAACAGTGAAAAACTGTTCAAGACTGGAGGTCAGGGAGGCGGCACAGAAGCAGAGCTCCGGACTTACAGCCTGACAGGCCAAGTCTGAGTCCTGGGACCACTGCAGCTCTGGCCTTATTCCCACCTCCATCTGTCTTGTACGAATGTTTTCTCTTTTTTCTTTGGGGGCTGAGGGGAGTTGACAGAGAGACAGAAAAGAGTCACCTGCAATACTGTTCCCCCACTAGTGAGAGACCCCTGCAGATGGGGGCCAGGACCTTGCTCTCCACCAGGTAAGCCCCTAACATGACTCTTAAATATTCACAAGGTGGGGGTGGGTGGTAGCACACGCGCATACAAGTCACCATGTGCAAGGACCCAGGTTCAAGCCCCTGGGTGTAGCAGGTCCCACCCTCTGTACCTCCCTCTTCTATCTATTTCTCTCAATCTCTATCCAATAAACAAATATGTTTTTAAAATATTCAGAATCAAGTAACTCTGGAGAGAGGTCTTTTATATGCCTTGTCATAAAGCATCAAGAAAATATAAGGCAGTAAAACAACTGACTATCATAATCTATCTCTTCTATAATAGTCTTTAATTTAGGCTTGTAATTTCCTTTTTTTAAGAATCAGGTGGTAGCTCACCTGGTGGAGCACACATACAACAAGGAGCAAGGACCTGAGTTCAAGCCCCCAGTCCCCACCTGCAAGAAGAAAGTTTCACAAGTGGTGAAGCAAAGATGCAGGTGTCTCTCTGTCCCTCTCCCTACCTCCCACTTCCTCTCAATTTCTGGCTGTCTCTGTTTATCCAATAAATAAATAAATGTAATTAAAATATCAAAAAACAAATTTAAAAAATAAGTTTCTTTTTTCTTTTTTTTAACAGATTTTAAGTATTAGTCATGAGACAGGAGAAGAGAGAAGGAACTAGATGTCACTCTGGTCCATGCACTGACACAGGCTAGAGATGCTTTACCCACTGAGCCACCTCCTGGCAACTAAGCTTCTTACTTCAATAAGCAAATTTTAGATGTACAATGGCCATAATCTTAACAATTCACCTTACCTTAATGACATTTTGAAGTTTACAAATTTCACTTTGGTCAGAGTTGTTTGATCCTTGTGCTTTAGAAGTCTACATAAGAAAACAAAAATTAGTGGTCCGGGAGGTGGTGCAATGGATAAAGCATTGGATTCTCAAGCATGAGGTCCAGAGTTCAAGCCACGGCAGCACATGCACCAGAGTGGTATCTGGTTCTTTCTCTCTCTCCGCCTTTCTCATTAAGAAATAGTCTTAAAAAAAAGACAAATTATAAAATAATTACATATTTTTCCTTTAACAGAGCAAGTTGAAAACTAATTCAATTCAAAAATATTTTTCAAAGAAAGGGGCGTATCGTAAACATTTTCTGATAAAGAAGTGTCAAACACCTTTTCAAAAACATCATCCTTAGTAAAGATACAGTAAACCAAAGATACCATCCAAGAGTTTACTCACTAATTGGAGGGATTACACTTTCACAAAGTAACCAGGGTGAAGAAGAGGAATGCCTGGGCCAGTGATGGCTCGCCAGGCTGAGCTCACGTGCTAACAGTGCCAGTGAGGGCGCACCTGGCTGAGCTCACGTGCTAACAGGGCCAGTGATGGCGCACCTGGCTGAGCTCACATGCTAACAGGGCCAGTGATGGCGCACCTGGCTGAGCTCACGTGCTAACAGGGCCAGTGATGGCGCACCTGGCTGAGCTCACGTGCTAACAGGGCCCACAGACGCAGGTTCAAGACCCTGGTCTCCACCTGCAGAGGGGAAGCTTCAAAAGTGGTGAAGCAGGGCTGCAGGTGTCTGTCTCTCTTCCTCACTATCTTCCCCATTCCTCTCATTTTCTCTGTCTCTACCCAATAAATAAATTAATAAATATTTTAAAATTTATTCATATAAAAAAGAGCAACACCAGACTGTATTTATGTAGCTTTAAAAAATGTGAATTTGTTAACATACAGCTCCACAAAAGGCAGTTTCTAAAATTAAAATGCCTCCAGTATTAAAACTAATAGTAACCCCATGAAAACACCTTACAAGGGACTGTGCCCTGAAGAGTATTGAAACTAACAGTAACCCCATGAAAACACCTTACAAGGGACTGTGCCCTGAAGAGTACTGAAACTAACAGTAACCCCATGAAAACACCTTACAAGGGACTGTGCCCTGAAGAGTATTGAAACTAACAGTAACCCCATGAAAACACCTTACAAGGGACAGTGCCCTGAAGAGTATTGAAACTAACAGTAACCCCATGAAAACACCTTACAAGGGACAGTGCCCTGAAGAGTATTGAAACTAACAGTAACCCCATGAAAACACCTTACAAGGGACTGTGCCCTGAAGAGTATTGAAACTAACAGTAACCCCATGAAAACACCTTACAAGGGACTGTGCCCTGAAGAGCTCTCTCCTCTAAAGGCTGACTTTTGACCTTGGGCTTGATACATAGTAGACGGTCTGACTTTCCTCTTCTCATTCAGAGTTACACAGTGCTCTGTCCTCTGTATGTAGTTGTTATTGCACAGTGTCTTAGAGACAGAGAGAGAAGAGTACAGAAGGAACACCGCATAATGAAGACAGGATCCGGCAAGTGTCTGGGTCAGTCTTATCACTAGCAGTGGGCCTCTCCTGTGCTCCCCATGAAACAGAGGTAATAAACAGCTCACAGGGCAGGAGAGATGTGTGACAGACACTGAGACCACACACCTGCAGAGGCTCTGACACGTGTGATATCACAGTCATCTCACTATGTCTCGCTAGAAGCAAGGCTGCTGCAAGGTCCCAATTATGCCTTTTTCACCTTTCTGTCCCGGTGCAGGCCTATTGTGTAGAGCACAATCAAGATATGCGAAAGTGGGCACACAGAAATATCCACCTCTCTACAAAGCCCTACCTTCAGCACGTGCCACGAGTATGCTCCTCAGACTACTATACTGCTCCTCAAATCACCTGTGGCAGTCAGCACGTGCCACGAGTGTGCTCCTCAGACTACTATACTGCTCCTCAAATCACCTGTGGCAGTCAGCACGTGCCACGAGTGTGCTCCTCAGACTACTATACTGCTCCTCAAATCACCTGTGGCAGTCAGCACGTGCCACGAGTGTGCTCCTCAGACTACTATCCTGCTCCTCAAATCACCTGTGGCAGTCAGCACGTGCCACGAGTGTGCTCCTCAGACTACTATCCTGCTCCTCAAATCACCTGTGGCAGTCAGCATCGTGCCACGAGTGTGCTCCTCAGACTACTATCCTGCTCCTCAAATCACCTGTGGCAGTCAGCACGTGCCACGAGTGTGCTCCTCAGACTACTATCCTGCTCCTCAAATCACCTGTGGCAGTCAGCACGTGCCACGAGTGTGCTCCTCAGACTACTATCCTGCTCCTCAAATCACCTGTGGCAGTCAGCACGTGCCACGAGTGTGCTCCTCAGACTACTATCCTGCTCCTCAAATCACCTGTGGCAGTCAGCACGTGCCACGAGTGTGCTCCTCAGACTACTATCCTGCTCCTCAAATCACCTGTGGCAGTCAGCACGTGCCATGAGTGTGCTCCTCAGACTACTATCCTGCTCCTCAAATCACCTGTGGCAGTCAGCACGTGCCACGAGTGTGCTCCTCAGACTACTATACTGCTCCTCAAATCACCTGTGGCAGTCAGCATCGTGCCACGAGTGTGCTCCTCAGACTACTATCCTGCTCCTCAAATCACCTGTGGCAGTCAGCACGTGCCACAAGTGTGCTCCTCAGACTACTATACTGCTCCTCAAATCACCTGTGGCAGTCAGCACGTGCCACAAGTGTGCTCCTCAGACTACTATACTGCTCCTCAAATCACCTGTGGCAGTCAGCACGTGCCACAAGTGTGCTCCTCAGACTACTATACTGCTCCTCAAATCACCTGTGGCAGTCAGCATCGTGCCACGAGTGTGCTCCTCAGACTACTATACTGCTCCTCAAATCACCTGTGGCAGTTACGTGTCTGAATGCAGCTTCCAACACACTAAAACGGGCATGAAATCCTCGTCTCTGAAGGTGGAACGTGGAATCCAGATGATATTTTCACGTTCCCTGGGTTATTCTTATACAAAAAGCAAACAAAACCCTAACACTTTCGGAATAGTATAACCAAGAATGCTGTATCCTGCTGGGTACCAGTCAGGCTTGTACGAGCGATGAACTTGTCAGACACACAACAGCTAGAGGAGTTCACTAAAGGGACTACATAAAATGAAAATATAGAATGACCTCACAATAGGCAGAAAACAAACAAAGCAATGAAGGAAGCAGAGCCCAGTGAAGACAAGCCTACAGACTCAAGCTGCAGCACGGGGTTCCCAAAAGGCCCTGGGCTGGAGTCGGGGTGGTGGAGACCTCGCAGCAAGGGCGGTGAGCGACAAACTGCCTTAGCTGAGGCGTCATGGTACTTTGTGATAGGCGCAGTGGGAGTGTAGTATTATATACTGAGCACGTGTGAAGTCCTATTTCTCAAACACTTAGTCTTGTGAACCACGGTACCTCAAAAACAGAAAATGCACAAACACATATTAAAGGCTAACAAACACCATTTTTTCTAAGGTTTAGTTTTGGTATTAGAAATCTCTGGCTCCCCAGAGTCACACCCTACTAGGGAAAGAGAGAGGCAGACTGGGGGTATGGACCGACCAGTCAACGCCCATGTTCAGCGGGGAAGCAATTACAGAAGCCAGACCTTCTACCTTCTGCAACCCACAATGACCCTGGGTCCATGCTCCCAGAGGGCTAGAGAGTGGGAAAGCTGTCATGGGAGGGGGTGGGTTATGGGGATTGGGTGGTGGGAATTGTGTGGAGTTGTACCCCTCCTACCTTATGCTTTTGTTCACTAATCCTTTCTTAAATAAAAAATTTAAAAAAAAAAAAAATCTCTGACAACTTGAGAAACAAGAAGATCATTCATTTTACTTATTTATTTTTAAGTGTCACCAGGATTTTCACTAAGGCTTAGCATCTGCACAGCAAATCCACTGCTCCTGGAAGTCTTTCTTTTCTTTTTTTTCCCTCTTCTCTCTCTCTCTCTCTGGTAGAGACAGAACAACTGAGAGAGAAGGGGGAAATTGAGAAAGATAAGAGAGATCTGCAGCCCTGCTTCACCAGTCGTGAAGCTTACTCACTGCAAGTGAGGACTAGGAGATGGGATGCAGTCCCTGAGCATGCTCACATGTGCACTCAACCAGCTGTGACACCAACCAGCCCCTACAGAAAATAATTTTAACTGAGGATTTCTCCCCAACAGAACTAGATTATACTCACAAAAATTCAAGTAACCTGTTTTGCTTTTCTCTACATTAATGAGAATAAATCCAAATGAACAAAGTTCCAATATATTTTGGTTCTCAAGTCTGTGAAAAATCCCACTACCATATAAATCTTATACATAAGAAATAAAAAGGGGGCCGGATAGAAAGCATAACGGTCATGCAAAGAGACTCACATGCCTGAGGTTCCAAAGTCCCAGGTTCAATCCCCTGCACCACCATAAGCCAGAGCTGAGCAGTGCTCTGGTAAAATGAATTAATAAATAAAATAAAAAATAAAAAGGGCTCTTTGGGAGAAAGTTTATAGTCTCAAATGCCAAGAATGTCACTTCTGCACAGAACACAAGTTTGTTTATAGTTTAGATTATAATCATCAGATCTCCACTGTACATGTAACTAGCTGGTGCAAGCAGGGACCAACATCCAATGAAGCAGTTTCCAGCCAGGTGCCTGGAGAGCCAGCATTTCCACCAGACTCGAGGGAAAGGTGCGGACTCAGTCCCTGCCGCTTCTCTTTACATCTTTTATTGCCTATGCTGGAGCGCTGCTCTAAACACGATTCTGTCACTCTGAATTTTTGAAAATGTCTTCCAAAAACTGTGTGAAAGTGAAAGCTAAAGCTGAGAAAGATGACCTGGCCAAAGCCAGCCCACATCAGGAAGTGAGGGCAGGGCCAGAACTCGTTGTAGCCGCCATGGAAATGACGCACCTGAGCAATGTGCCTCCAGTGACCAACTTCAGACTCGAGTCTGGAAACTTCACTTGACAGTCTGTTTATTTCTTGTTGGGATGAAATGATGTCGCTGAAGTCCATGTCGCTGTCGTGGAACACTGAGGCGTGGGGACCGGCCCCGTAGGTGAGTGAGGAGGAAGCAGCGCTCGCCGGCACGCCAGCGCCCACGGTGACAGGCCGAGCCGCCGCCCGCAGCTTCTGCAACTCCTCCTGCAGTGCTGTCTGTCTTGCTCTGAGGTGGCTGATCTCCACCTGCATATTTACAGCCAGGTTTTAGATAAAGGGCTTCCAAATAGCCACCCTGACTGCTTACAGGCCTGTGACACCAGGCTTTCTAGTAACACACCTAAGGCTGTCCGTGATGTTCACTACGGCTTGCTGACCACGGCATTTTTATTTGAAGACAAGCATGACGACCGCATGTGGAAAGCACAGAGGTTCCAAATAGTACGAAGATGAGAATTTTATTATTAGATAAAGCGATTAATTTGAAGCTATGCATAGGCCTACTGTCTTCTACATATAAGGCACCTAGGTGACTTCTTGGGATTCTGTTTGTGATTATCAAAGCTGAAGTTGTAAGAAACTAAACAGCTGTTTTAGCCTATGCATGAGAAATCACCCTCAGACGTCTCCAGTCTGTGCAAACCCGAGTGGAGACTTCTGTCAGTCCACTGCTGCTCTGAGGCTGGTCCTGGGCTGACCCAGGAAGATCTGCTACCAGTCACGGCAAGGTGAACACACCGAGACAGTAAGACTACATGGCAGGGTGAGGGCAGCAGCGCTCCTGGTTGAGTCCACATGGTACAACGTGCAAGGACCCAGGTTCAAGCCCCTGCTCCCACCTGCAAGGGAAAGCCTCACAAACAGTGACTCAGGGCTGCAGGTGTCTCTCTGTCTCTCTCCCTCTCTATCTTCCCCATTCCTCTTGATTTCACTGTCTCTACCCAATTACAAAGTAAATAAATAACTTTTTTTTTCTATTTTATTGGCTAAGGCAGAGAAATTGAGAAGGAATGGGGAAACAGAAGAGACACAAAGATACACACCTGCAGACCTGTTTCACCACTCATGAAGTGTCGTGTCTCCCTCCCCAAGGTGGGGAGTGGAGGGGACACACTCACAAAGTAAGTTTCATGGTCACCCAGGTGCCCACTGCCCAGCCTACTAAAAGTCTGTTTAAAAAGACTAGATGTCAGAGTTAATTTCTATCTATCTAATCTTTACTCAAAAGGCTTGTTGAACTTGAATTTGAACAATGACTTTGGCTTTCACTTGGAGTCTCCAAGCTAGCATTCCCACATGTGCTAGTCTACCACTCCAGGAAGACGAGGAGACAGCAGAAAGCCCTGCCCCCGGGCCGCACCCTCGCAGCACCAGGACTCAGTCTGGCTCAGTCAGGTGGTGCCTGCCAGCTGCAGCCTTGGTCTCCTCCACAACCTGACTGTGGTGAGTCCTCCTTCCTTCTTGCTTTGAAATCAGTTCCTAGCAGATTAAAATTAAAGCTGTACTTCAGATATTTACATGGTTTACTTTCAATTCTCATCTTAGTACGTCACTAAAGTAACAGTTATTGCCTCTAATATTTTTTTAGTTGCCACCAGGGATATGGCTGGGACTTGGTGTCTGCACGATGAGTCCAGGGCTTCCAACAACCACTTTTGCTTTTCCTTTTTTATCTGAAAGCACCAGAGAGAGACTGAAAGGAAAGTGGGAGAAACAGAGACGCCGACAGCTCCTGCTTCTCTAGTGAAGCTCCTCCCTGCAGCTGGGCTGGGATCTGAACCCCGGGTCATGCAATAACCATACTTATTTAAAACAACTTTAAATAAATTGTGAGAAATAAGGTTTAAAAAAGTGAGAAATCATAAGGAAAAAAATGACTGAAGCCACTATGGAAGAAAACCATCTCCTGCTGGAGAGCAGGAGAATCCCCCCCACGCTTCTTTCTGCACTATCACCGTAAGAGAAAGCCAGAGTTACTGTTACAACAGTCCTGTCCAACTCAGAGGCGCCCTATAGTCAGCCCCCAGTGTGCTTAGCTCTAGGCGCCACCTGACTGACCTCGTGCGTCAGTGCACCTGGTGTGAGCAGCTGCAGACGCTTCCTACCTCTTTCTGCTGTAGCTGGCTGCGGTAGCTTGTGGACTGCTGCTTCATCTGCAGCTCTGCGGCTTCAAGCTTCTCCTCCAGATCAGCACACAGTCGTTTCAGTCTCTCATTCTAGAGGGAAAGAAAACAGTATTTTCAACAAAGGATTCAGAGTGGAACTAGCTATGTGCACGGCATTATAAAAATCATCATTCTGTACAAAAATAAAGAGTGATATAGAAAGCATCAGACAAATTCTGGTCCATTACAATATTCTTTCAGCTAAAGTCACAGGTTTCAATATAGTATTTCCAATCTGATTAATTTATTCAAAAGGAAAAGATTTTTGGTTTTGCCTCCAGGATTATCATTTGGGCTCGGTGCCTGCACTATGAATCCACTACTCCTAGAGGCCACCCCCCACCATCTTATTGAATAGGACAAAGAGAAACTGAGAGGGGAGGGGAAGATAGACGGGGAGAGAAAGACAGACACCTGCAGACCTGCATCACCACTTGTGAAGCCTCCCCCTGCAGGTGGGGAGCCGGGGGCTCAAATCGGGATCCTTACTCAAGTCCTTGTGCTTCGTAGTATGTGCAATAAACCCAGTGCACCGCCGCCCAACCCCCAACAGAAAAAGATGTTTAAACTTTATTCTGTAACAGTGACGTGACAACTTCACTTTGCTTTATGAACAGACATCTGAAAACCAGCATCTACATTCACTTGACAGAATTCATATAGGAACAGATGCTAAAGGCCAGAGTCTAGACAGAGATGATGGGGAAGAAGCACACAGCATGAAAATCTGTGCAGATAAAACATTTCTTAAATGAAAGCCAAGGGAGCAGGCCATTAGCTCCAGTTGAGTGCAAACATTAAGATTCAAAACAATGAGGGTTGAACCCTAGCTCCCCACCCACAGGGCGTAAGATCATCAGCGGTGAAGCAGAACTACAGGTGTCTCTCCTTATCTCTATCCCTCTCTGTCCTGTCAAATAGAAGAAAGGGGAAAAAAGGAAACATGGCCGCCAGCAGCAGTGGATTCACTGTGCAGACACTGAATCCCAGTGATAAAGTGATAACCCTAGCAGCAAAAATAAATAAACAAACAAACAAACATTTCAGTAGACTGTTGACGATTCCAGTTGGTATTTCTAAATCCAAAAACAAGAATGCTTAGTAGAGGCTGGAGAGGGAGGGAGCTCCACAGCCCAGCACAAATCCTGCACACAGACGCCACATCAGAACCTAGGCACCTTCTAGCCACCCCAGAGCTCAGACCCCACGTGTGAACGCGGGCGCCTTCTACCCACCCCAGAGCTCAGACCCCACGTGTGAACGCGGGCACCTTCTACCCCAGAGCTCAGACCCCACGTGTGAACACGGGCACCTTCTGCACCAGAGCTCAGACCCCACGTGTGAACGCGGGCGCCTTCTACCCACCCCAGAGCTCAGACCCCACGTGTGAACGCGGGCACCTTCTGCACCAGAGCTCAGACCCCACGTGTGAACGCGGGCACCTTCTAGCCACCCCAGAGCTCAGACCCCACGTGTGAACACGGGCACCTTCTGCACCAGAGCTCAGACCCCACGTGTGAACGCGGGCACCTTCTAGCCACCCCAGAGCTCAGACCCCACGTGTGAACGCGGGCACCTTCTACCCACCCCAGAGCTCAGACCCCACGTGTGAACGCGGGCACCTTCTACCCCAGAGCTCAGACCCCACGTGTGAACACGGGCACCTTCTGCACCAGAGCTTAGGTGTGCTCTGTTCACTCACTGAACCTGGGTACATGAGAGCCTCAGGCACGAGAGTCTGTTTGCATAAATATTAGGCTATCTCCCACTCAACATATTTTTAAAAATAAGAAAATACATTTCTTATGATGTTACAAAAATGACAGCTAGTATCTGTTAACAACAAATTCATGTGTAGTTTCAAAAGAAGTATTTTTAATTTACACAACCAAGAAGGACCAGAAGTTAGGGCTAGGAAAAGGAAGGACAGAAAGGAAGAGAGGAGAAAGAGACCCTGTAGCGCTGCTTGACCATTTGTGAAGCTTCTGTCCCTGCAGGTGTGGACGGGGCTCGAACATGGGTCTTCGCTCACAGCAATGTGTGCACTCAAATGGGTGTGCCCCTGCCCAACTCCTCTATTGATTCTTAATTTATTTGCATATAAATAAGACTTTACAAAATAAATGTATTTTATTATCTTTATCTACTGGATAGAGACAGACAGAAATCAAGAAGGGAAAGGGGGAGATGGGGGGAGAGATAGACATCTGGGTGGGGGAGACAGCATAATGGTTATACAAACAGACTCTCATGCCGGAGGCTCCTAAGTCACAGGTTCAATCACCCGCACCACCATAAGCCAGAGCTGAGCAGTGCTCTGGTATTTCTGTGTGTGTGTGTCTCTCTCAAAAATAAAATTAACAATAAAAAAACGTGAGAGAGATAGAAACCTGCAGCCCTGATTCACCACTCAAAAAGTTTTTCCCCTGTGTAAGGCTCCCTGTCTTATTCCAGTTCTTTTAAAAACGCCGAGACAACATCATTTATATTTTTGCCCAACAGGTTTGTGTTCACCCAGCACAGCTATCCCTCTGTCACAGATGGAGTTCACCCCTACACGGCTATCCCTCTGACAGAGATGGAGTACACCCCAACATGGCTATCCCTCTGTCAGAGATGGAGTTCACCCCTACACCACTATCCCTCTGTCACAGATGGAGTTCACCCCTACACGGCTATCCCTCTGTCACAGACGGAGTTCACCCCTACACGGCTATCCCTCTGTCACAGATGGAGTTCACCCCTACACTGCTATCCCTTTGTCAGAGATGGTGTTCAACCCTACACTGCTATCCCTCTGTCAGAGATGGTGTTCAACCCTACACTGCTATCCCTCTGTCAGAGATGGAGTTCACCCCTACACGGCTATCCCTCTGTCACAGATGGAGTTCACCCCTACACTGCTATCCCTTTGTCAGAGATGGTGTTCAACACTACACTGCTATCCCTCTGTCAGAGATGGAGTTCACCCCTACACAGCTATCCCTCTGACAGAGATGGAGTTCACCCCTACACGGCTATCCCTCTGTCACAGATGGAGTTCACCCCTACACCGCTATCCCTCTGTCACAGATGGAGTTCACCCCTACACAGCTATCCCTCTGACAGAGATGGAGTTCACCCCTACACGGCTATCCCTCTGTCAGAGATGGAGTTCACCCCTACACCGCTATCCCTCTGTCAGAGATGGAGTTCACCCCTACACCGCTATCCCCTGTCAGAGATGGAGTTCACACCTACACGGCTATCCCCTGTCAGAGATGGAGTTCACACCTACACCGCTATCCCCTGTCAGAGATGGAGTTCACACCTACACCGCTATCCCGTCAGAGATGGAGTTCACCCCTACACTGCTATCCCTCTGTCACAGATGGAGTTCACCCCTACACGGCTATCCCCTGTCAGAGATGGAGTTCACCCCTACACCGCTATCCCTCTGTCAGAGATGGAGTTCACCCCTACACTGCTATCCCTCTGTCACAGATGGAGTTCACCCCTACACCGCTATCCCCTGTCAGAGATGGAGTTCACACCTACACCGCTATCCCGTCAGAGATGGAGTTCACCCCTACACGGCTATCCCCTGTCAGAGATGGAGTTCACCCCTACACCGCTATCCCTCTGACAGAGATGGAGTTCACCCCTACACTGCTATCCCTCTGTCACAGATGGAGTTCACCCCTACACGGCTATCCCGTCAGAGATGGAGTTCACCCCTACACGGCTATCCCCTGTCAGAGATGGAGTTCACACCTACACCGCTATCCCTCTGACAGAGATGGAGTTCACCCCTACACGACTATCCCTTGTCAGAGATGGAGTTCACCCCTACACGGCTATCCCCTGTCAGAGATGGAGTTCACCCCTACACGACTATCCCCCGTCAGAGATGGAATCTTTTACAGACACTGACCCACTGAAATATGGCCATTGGAAAGAGGGAGATGTCGGGAAATTGTGGTGATGTGGTTGGGATTGGTATGGCTTGAACCTGAGGAGTGTGCCTATCCTGTCAGTCTCTCTCTATCGAGAGGTTGAGCGAGGAGGGACAGTAGAACCTCAAAGGTGTGCCTCGTCCCATCAGACTCCCTGTCTCACAAAGTGCCCCGCACTCCTGATACTATGGCCATTAGACAAAAAGAAAGGGGGAGATGTTGGGCCTTAAAGCCAGCCCCCCTGCTCTGCTTACATAATCACTGTTTTGCCTGAAAGATCCCCACCACGTTACCCCTCAGGGCGTTGCTAATTCAGTTAAAACCATTGCAACAGTTGCAAAGGACGCTTCCACCTTCCCAACATGCCTTTTGCCTCTCTCCACCCCCTTTCCTAGCCAATCCCGTCCCGATTTGCCACTTCCGGAATCCTCCCACAAAAGCCTCTCCTGCTTCGGCTTTCGCTCTCTTTGCTCTTTTCTCTTCCGCACCCCGACGCGGAGAAGGGCTGGTGGCACAGTGGGTGGCGGCCATTTTGCAAGCTCCATGTGGCCTGAACTGCTGTGCTCACACTCAGTTCTGGGGTGTCTGCATGAATAAAGATCTGCGTTCCCAGTCCGCCACGAGTTCCTGGTCTCTTCTCTCTCCCCCACGACACAACCCGACACCTGCAAGTGGGGACTGGGGGCTTGAACCTGGGTCCTTATGCACTGTAACATGTGCACTCAGCCAGGTGTGCCACTACCTGGCCCCAATAAGACTTTTTTAACCTCAAGGAATTAAGAATCTCTCTATAGGGACCAGGCGTTTGTGTAGCCAGCAGAGCACAAGTGCTACGACTCAAAAGGTCCTGGGTTCAGACCCTTGGTCCTCACCTGCAGAGGGAAGCTTTGCCAGGTAGTGATGCAGTGCCGAGGTGTCCCTTTTATCTATATATCCCCTTTCCCTCTCAGTTTCTCTGCCACTATCCAACAGATAAAGTATTATTTAAAATCTAAGCAGAATTGCATTCTTCACATAATTAAATGTACTAGCCCAACTTACTAGACAATCAGATACAGCACACATCTCTAACACGGAGACTGCTGCCACTGTGATTTCTGCATCTGGCAGCGTCCCCATTCCCAGTGCAGACAGGGCTATTATGTCTATTATGCAGAGTGCAGCAGACAGTAAATATGTAGATATGAGGGCGGTCGAGCAGTAGCGCAGCGGGTTAAGCGCACATGGCACAAAGCACAAGGACTGGCATAAGGATCCCGGTTCGAGCCCCCGGCTCCCCACCTGCAGGGGAGTCACTTCACAGGCGGTGAAGCAGGTCTGCAGGTGTCTGTCTTTCTCTCCCCCTCTCTGTCTTCCCCTCCTCTCTCCATTTCTCTCTGTCCTATCTAACAATGACGACATCAATAACAACAATAGTAACCACAACAATAAAACAAGGGCAACAAAAGGGAAAATAAATAATAAAAAAAAGAAAAAATATGTAAATACGGGAAGATGACAAAGCTTAAAAAGAGAAGACAACGAAGGGGAGAAACAAAAGGCAGAAGGCAGTTCATCATAGTTCATCATAAAGAGTGGGCTACGGTAATCTGCAACCAGCATGCACAACTTCAAACAAGAGCCGTGTAGCCGTGCTTAGGGCAGCTCACCAAGTAGGGTGTCACCTAATGCTCCTGGCTCAGGTTTGAGTCTCTGCACAGGGGACACGCCAGGGCTGTGGTGACTCTTCCCAACCCTAGCTGAACAGTAAAAAGAGCAGCTGGAGGTCCCAGCTCCATATTGGAAAAACAGTAACAGTCGTGTTTAATTAACTGTCCTTACCTCTGATCTCAAGACTGTGTGAGCTGCTTCCACGTCTGTTCCCGCAGCATACGGCAGCCCCGCTATAAACAGAGAAGCACATCTGATCCACACGCCAGATGCTAAGTAAAGGCGCACGAGAAGGAAATGTATGATCCACCGGGCTGTAGAGTGGAGTCCCACAGAAGAGACACTAACACTTGGTTTCCATCACAACTTTCTGTTACCACAAATGTCCTGTGATGTCCTCTAAGTCACTCTTTTGGCGATTTTTCTATGCCATACATCATCTATATTCACCCAAAAGAGCATTTACTAAAATTGTCGCGCGCACACCAGGTTAGGTGAGAGCCTTGCCTCGAGCTTTGTGCAGCCTTGAGCCCTAACACCACATGTGAGCTGCTACAGCAGTTAGGAAGCTCTGGTGCTGCAGTCTCGTCCTCACTCTCTTTCCGGGGGAAACGGAGCCTGCAGGGTGAAGATGCACAACAACACCATGGGCACACACCAGCTCGAGAGCAGCCAGGGGGGGACAGGAGGTGGGCACACACACCAGCTCTAGAGCAGTGGGGAGGAGACAGACAGGAGGTGGGCACACACACCAGCTCTAGAGCAGTGGGGGACGGGGGAGACAGACAGGAGGTGGGCACACACACCAGCTCTAGAGCAGTGGGGACGGGGAGACAGACAGGAGGTGGGCACACACACCAGCTCTACAGCAGTGGGGGCCGGGGAGACAGACAGGAGGTGGGCACACACACCAGCTCTACAGCAGTGGGGACGGGGGAGACAGACAGGAGGTGGGCACACACAACAGCTCTAGAGCAGTGGGGGCCGGGGGGGACAGACAGGTGGTGGGCACACACACCAGCTCTAGAGCAGTGGGGACGGGGGAGACAGACAGGAGGTGGGCACACACAACAGCTCTAGAGCAGTGGGGACGGGGGAGACAGACAGGAGGTGGGCACACACAACAGCTCTAGAGCAGTGGGGACGGGGGAGACAGACAGGAGGTGGGCACACACACCAGCTCTAGAGCAGTGGGGGATGGGGAGACAGACAGGAGGTGGGCACACACACCAGCTCTAGAGCAGTGGGGGCCGGGGGAGACAGACAGGAGGTGGGCACACACACCAGCTCTAGAGCAGTGGGGACGGGGAGACAGACAGGAGGTGGGCACACACACCAGCTCTAGAGCAGTGGGGGATGGGGAGACAGACAGGAGGTGGGCACACACACCAGCTCTAGAGCAGTGGGGGCCGGGGAGACAGACAGGAGGTGGGCACACACACCAGCTCTAGAGCAGTGGGGGCCGGGGGAAACAGACAGGAGGTGGGCACACACACCAGCTCTAGAGCAGTGGGGGCCGGGGGGGACAGACAGGAGGTGGGCACACACACCAGCTCTAGAGCAGTGGGGGACGGGGAGACAGACAGGAGGTGGGCACACACACCAGCTCTAGAGCAGTGGGGGCCGGGAGACAGACAGGAGGTGGGCACACACACCAGCTCTAGAGCAGTGGGGGCCGGGGGGGACAGACAGGAGGTGGGCACACACACCAGCTCTAGAGCAGTGGGGGATGGGGAGACAGACAGGAGGTGGGCACACACACCAGCTCTAGAGCAGTGGGGGATGGGGAGACAGACAGGAGGTGGGCACACACACCAGCTCTAGAGCAGTGGGGGCCGGGAGACAGACAGGAGGTGGGCACACACACCAGCTCTAGAGCAGTGGGGGCCGGGGGAGACAGACAGGAGGTGGGCACACACACCAGCTCTAGAGCAGTGGGGGCCGGGGGGGACAGACAGGAGGTGGGCACACACACCAGCTCTAGAGCAGTGAGGGATGGGGAGACAGACAGGAGGTGGGCACACACACCAGCTCTAGAGCAGTGGGGACGGGGGAGACAGACAGGAAGTGGGCACACACACCAGCTCTAGAGCAGTGGGGACGGGGGAGACAGACAGGAGGTGGGCACACACACCAGCTCTAGAGCAGTGGGGGCCGGGGGAGACAGACAGGAGGTGGGCACACACACCAGCTCTAGAGCAGTGGGGGCCGGGAGACAGACAGGAGGTGGGCACACACACCAGCTCTAGAGCAGTGGGGGCCGGGAGACAGACAGGAGGTGGGCACACACACCAGCTCTAGAGTAGTGGGGGCCGGGGAGACAGACAGGAGGTGGGCACACACAACAGCTCTAGAGCAGTGGGGACGGGGGAGACAGACAGGAGGTGGGCACACACAACAGCTCTAGAGCAGTGGGGACGGGGGAGACAGACAGGAGGTGGGCACACACACCAGCTCTAGAGCAGTGGGGGCCGGGAGACAGACAGGAGGTGGGCACACACACCAGCTCTAGAGCAGTGGGGGCCGGGGGAGACAGACAGGAGGTGGGCACACACACCAGCTCTAGAGCAGTGGGGGCCGGGAGACAGACAGGAGGTGGGCACACACACCAGCTCTAGAGTAGTGGGGGCCGGGGAGACAGACAGGAGGTGGGCACACACAACAGCTCTAGAGCAGTGGGAGCAGTGGGGACGGGGGAGACAGACAGGAGGTGGGCACACACAACAGCTCTAGAGCAGTGGGGACGGGGGAGACAGACAGGAGGTGGGCACACACACCAGCTCTAGAGCAGTGGGGACGGGGGAGACAGACAGGAGGTGGGCACACACACCAGCTCTAGAGCAGTGGGGGATGGGGAGACAGACAGGAGGTGGGCACACACACCAGCTCTAGAGCAGTGGGGACGGGGAGACATACAGGAGGTGGGCACACACACCAGCTCTAGAGCAGTGGGGACGGGGAGACAGACAGGAGGTGGGCACACACACCAGCTCTAGAGCAGTGGGGGATGGGGAGACAGACAGGAGGTGGGCACACACACCAGCTCTAGAGCAGTGGGGGCCGGGGGAGACAGACAGGAGGTGGGCACACACACCAGCTCTAGAGCAGTGGGGGATGGGGAGACAGACAGGAGGTGGGCACACACACCAGCTCTAGAGCAGTGGGGGCCGGGGGAGACAGACAGGAGGTGGGCACACACACCAGCTCTAGAGCAGTGGGGACGGGGAGACAGACAGGAGGTGGGCACACACACCAGCTCTAGAGCAGTGGGGGATGGGGAGACAGACAGGAGGTGGGCACACACACCAGCTCTAGAGCAGTGGGGGCCGGGGAGACAGACAGGAGGTGGGCACACACACCAGCTCTAGAGCAGTGGGGGCCGGGGGGGACAGACAGGAGGTGGGCACACACACCAGCTCTAGAGCAGTGGGGGACGGGGAGACAGACAGGAGGTGGGCACACACACCAGCTCTAGAGCAGTGGGGGCCGGGAGACAGACAGGAGGTGGGCACACACAACAGCTCTAGAGCAGTGGGGACGGGGGAGACAGACAGGAGGTGGGCACACACAACAGCTCTAGAGCAGTGGGGACGGGGGAGACAGACAGGAGGTGGGCACACACACCAGCTCTAGAGCAGTGGGGGATGGGGAGACAGACAGGAGGTGGGCACACACACCAGCTCTAGAGCAGTGGGGGCCGGGGGAGACAGACAGGAGGTGGGCACACACACCAGCTCTAGAGCAGTGGGGACGGGGAGACAGACAGGAGGTGGGCACACACACCAGCTCTAGAGCAGTGGGGGATGGGGAGACAGACAGGAGGTGGGCACACACACCAGCTCTAGAGCAGTGGGGGCCGGGGAGACAGACAGGAGGTGGGCACACACACCAGCTCTAGAGCAGTGGGGGCCGGGGGAAACAGACAGGAGGTGGGCACACACACCAGCTCTAGAGCAGTGGGGGCCGGGGGGGACAGACAGGAGGTGGGCACACACACCAGCTCTAGAGCAGTGGGGGACGGGGAGACAGACAGGAGGTGGGCACACACACCAGCTCTAGAGCAGTGGGGGCCGGGAGACAGACAGGAGGTGGGCACACACACCAGCTCTAGAGCAGTGGGGGCCGGGGGGGACAGACAGGAGGTGGGCACACACACCAGCTCTAGAGCAGTGGGGGATGGGGAGACAGACAGGAGGTGGGCACACACACCAGCTCTAGAGCAGTGGGGGATGGGGAGACAGACAGGAGGTGGGCACACACACCAGCTCTAGAGCAGTGGGGGCCGGGAGACAGACAGGAGGTGGGCACACACACCAGCTCTAGAGCAGTGGGGGCCGGGGGAGACAGACAGGAGGTGGGCACACACACCAGCTCTAGAGCAGTGGGGGCCGGGGGGGACAGACAGGAGGTGGGCACACACACCAGCTCTAGAGCAGTGAGGGATGGGGAGACAGACAGGAGGTGGGCACACACACCAGCTCTAGAGCAGTGGGGACGGGGGAGACAGACAGGAAGTGGGCACACACACCAGCTCTAGAGCAGTGGGGACGGGGGAGACAGACAGGAGGTGGGCACACACACCAGCTCTAGAGCAGTGGGGGCCGGGGGAGACAGACAGGAGGTGGGCACACACACCAGCTCTAGAGCAGTGGGGGCCGGGAGACAGACAGGAGGTGGGCACACACACCAGCTCTAGAGCAGTGGGGGCCGGGAGACAGACAGGAGGTGGGCACACACACCAGCTCTAGAGTAGTGGGGGCCGGGGAGACAGACAGGAGGTGGGCACACACAACAGCTCTAGAGCAGTGGGGACGGGGGAGACAGACAGGAGGTGGGCACACACAACAGCTCTAGAGCAGTGGGGACGGGGGAGACAGACAGGAGGTGGGCACACACACCAGCTCTAGAGCAGTGGGGGCCGGGAGACAGACAGGAGGTGGGCACACACACCAGCTCTAGAGCAGTGGGGGCCGGGGGAGACAGACAGGAGGTGGGCACACACACCAGCTCTAGAGCAGTGGGGGCCGGGAGACAGACAGGAGGTGGGCACACACACCAGCTCTAGAGTAGTGGGGGCCGGGGAGACAGACAGGAGGTGGGCACACACAACAGCTCTAGAGCAGTGGGAGCAGTGGGGACGGGGGAGACAGACAGGAGGTGGGCACACACAACAGCTCTAGAGCAGTGGGGACGGGGGAGACAGACAGGAGGTGGGCACACACACCAGCTCTAGAGCAGTGGGGACGGGGGAGACAGACAGGAGGTGGGCACACACACCAGCTCTAGAGCAGTGGGGGATGGGGAGACAGACAGGAGGTGGGCACACACACCAGCTCTAGAGCAGTGGGGACGGGGAGACATACAGGAGGTGGGCACACACACCAGCTCTAGAGCAGTGGGGACGGGGAGACAGACAGGAGGTGGGCACACACACCAGCTCTAGAGCAGTGGGGGATGGGGAGACAGACAGGAGGTGGGCACACACACCAGCTCTAGAGCAGTGGGGGCCGGGGGAGACAGACAGGAGGTGGGCACACACACCAGCTCTAGAGCAGTGGGGGATGGGGAGACAGACAGGAGGTGGGCACACACACCAGCTCTAGAGCAGTGGGGGCCGGGGGAGACAGACAGGAGGTGGGCACACACACCAGCTCTAGAGCAGTGGGGACGGGGAGACAGACAGGAGGTGGGCACACACACCAGCTCTAGAGCAGTGGGGGATGGGGAGACAGACAGGAGGTGGGCACACACACCAGCTCTAGAGCAGTGGGGGCCGGGGAGACAGACAGGAGGTGGGCACACACACCAGCTCTAGAGCAGTGGGGGCCGGGGGGGACAGACAGGAGGTGGGCACACACACCAGCTCTAGAGCAGTGGGGGACGGGGAGACAGACAGGAGGTGGGCACACACACCAGCTCTAGAGCAGTGGGGGCCGGGAGACAGACAGGAGGTGGGCACACACACCAGCTCTAGAGCAGTGGGGGCCGGGGGGGACAGACAGGAGGTGGGCACACACACCAGCTCTAGAGCAGTGGGGGATGGGGAGACAGACAGGAGGTGGGCACACACACCAGCTCTAGAGCAGTGGGGACGGGGGAGACAGACAGGAGGTGGGCACACACACCAGCTCTAGAGCAGTGGGGACGGGGGAGACAGACAGGAGGTGGGCACACACACCAGCTCTAGAGCAGTGGGGGCCGGGGGAGACAGACAGGAGGTGGGCACACACACCAGCTCTAGAGCAGTGGGGGATGGGGAGACAGACAGGAGGTGGGCACACACACCAGCTCTAGAGCAGTGGGGGCCGGGAGACAGACAGGAGGTGGGCACACACACCAGCTCTAGAGCAGTGGGGGCCGGGGGAGACAGACAGGAGGTGGGCACACACACCAGCTCTAGAGCAGTGGGGGCCGGGGGGGACAGACAGGAGGTGGGCACACACACCAGCTCTAGAGCAGTGAGGGATGGGGAGACAGACAGGAGGTGGGCACACACACCAGCTCTAGAGCAGTGGGGACGGGGGAGACAGACAGGAGGTGGGCACACACACCAGCTCTAGAGCAGTGGGGACGGGGGAGACAGACAGGAGGTGGGCACACACACCAGCTCTAGAGCAGTGGGGGCCGGGGGAGACAGACAGGAGGTGGGCACACACACCAGCTCTAGAGCAGTGGGGGCCGGGAGACAGACAGGAGGTGGGCACACACACCAGCTCTAGAGCAGTGGGGGCCGGGAGACAGACAGGAGGTGGGCACACACACCAGCTCTAGAGTAGTGGGGGCCGGGGAGACAGACAGGAGGTGGGCACACACAACAGCTCTAGAGCAGTGGGGACGGGGGAGACAGACAGGAGGTGGGCACACACAACAGCTCTAGAGCAGTGGGGACGGGGGAGACAGACAGGAGGTGGGCACACACACCAGCTCTAGAGCAGTGGGGACGGGGGAGACAGACAGGAGGTGGGCACACACACCAGCTCTAGAGCAGTGGGGACGGGGGGGACAGACAGGAGGTGGGCACACACACCAGCTCTAGAGCAGTGGGGGCCGGGGGAAACAGACAGGAGGTGGGCACACACACCAGCTCTAGAGCAGTGGGGGCCGGGGGGGACAGACAGGAGGTGGGCACACACACCAGCTCTAGAGCAGTGGGGGACGGGGAGACAGACAGGAGGTGGGCACACACACCAGCTCTAGAGCAGTGGGGGCCGGGAGACAGACAGGAGGTGGGCACACACACCAGCTCTAGAGCAGTGGGGGCCGGGGGGGACAGACAGGAGGTGGGCACACACACCAGCTCTAGAGCAGTGGGGGACGGGGAGACAGACAGGAGGTGGGCACACACACCAGCTCTAGAGCAGTGGGGGCCGGGAGACAGACAGGAGGTGGGCACACACACCAGCTCTAGAGCAGTGGGGGCCGGGGGAGACAGACAGGAGGTGGGCACACACACCAGCTCTAGAGCAGTGGGGGCCGGGGGGGACAGACAGGAGGTGGGCACACACACCAGCTCTAGAGCAGTGGGGACGGGGGAGACAGACAGGAGGTGGGCACACACACCAGCTCTAGAGCAGTGGGGACGGGGGAGACAGACAGGAGGTGGGCACACACACCAGCTCTAGAGCAGTGGGGGACGGGGGGGACAGACAGGAGGTGGGCACACACACCAGCTCTAGAGCAGTGGGGACGGGGGAGACAGACAGGAGGTGTACTTGCCGCGGGGGTTTCACCACTCCAGGCGGACAGTGACAGACAGACAGACGGAGGAACTGACGGGGTGGGGGAGACACCTGGTGAGCTCTAGGAGGGGTCAGAGTTTGTCCTGGGAGCCACCTTGTGCCCAGGACATATTTCAATTGAGTCACTTCCTTGCAGTGAGCAGAGACGGACAGACAGACAGACAGACACGGAGGCTGTAAAGGCTCAAGCAAGGAAGAGGCGGCGACCAGATGCCCCCAAGTGATGGCAGTGCAGCCAGGTGACCCCAAGGCAGACACACGGGGGAGGGGGGGTGCAGCGCCCTCGGGTCCCCGCCCCCGCCCCCTCCCTGGCATCGCCCTCCTGACCCCCTCGGCCCCGCCCCTCGCCCCTCCCCGGGCCCCGCCCTCGCCTCCCCGTCCCCGCCCCTCGCCTTCTCTGACTTCGCCCCGCCCCCGGCCCCGCCCTCCCCCGCCCCTGACCCGCCCCTTCCTCCCAGGCCCCGCCCCTTTCCTCCCCCCTCCCCCCCCCCCCCCCCCCCCCCCGGGCCCAGCTGTTACCGCCCGCGCCGGCCGCGTCCTCCAGCAGCATGTCCTTGGTGAAGGTGGAGAGCTGGCCGGTGAGGGAGGCCAGGCTGCCGCCCACCTGCCCCAGAGAGTGGCCGAGGCCCGAGCCCAGGTTCTCCAGCCACGACATCGCGGCGGCCGGTGGCGACAGGCGACAGGCGACAGGATCGGAACGCCGGCCGCCCACAGCCGCCCGGACAGACGCCCGGACGGGACCCCGGAGAGACCCTGACACAGACCCCCGGACAGGACCCCTGGTCAGGACGCCGGACAGACTCCCGGACAGGACCCCGAACTGACTCCCGGACAGGACCCCGGACAGACTCCCGGACAGGACCCCGGACAGGACCCCTGGTCAGGACCCCGGACAGACTGCCGGACAGGACCCCGGAGAGACCCCCGGACAGGACCCCCGACAGACCCCCGGACAGGACTCCGAACAGGACAGACCCCTGGACAGACCCCGGACAGGACCCCGAACAGGACAGACCCCCGGACAGGACAGACCCCCGGACAGGACCTCTGGTTAGGACCCCGGACAGACCCCCGGACAGGACAGACCCCGGACAGACCCCCGGACAGGACAGCGGAGACCCCGGGACAGGACCCCGGACAGGACAGACTCCTGAGACAGACCCCTGGACAGACCCCGGACAGACCCCCGGACAGACCCCCGGACAGACCCCCGGACAGGACCCCGGACAGACCCCCGGACAGGACTCCGGACAGACTCCCGGACAGACCCCCGGACAGACCCCCGGACAGGACCCCGGACAGACTCCCGGACAGGACCCCGGACAGACCCCCGGACAGGACTCCGGACAGACCCCCGGACAGGACCCCGGACAGACCCCCGGACAGGGCCGCGGACAGACCCCGGGACAGACCCCTGGTTAGGACCCCGAGTGCCCAGACAGACGCCCAGACAGGCCCCCACCTGACAGGGGCACCGGGGTGCCCGGCGCGGACCCCGCCCGCGGCGCTTTAGGGACACAGAGGCCTGGCCCCGCGCTCCGCCCGCAGTGACCCCGGCGCCCCCGCGGCCCCGCTGCGCATCCCCGCGACTGCCGACCGCCGGCGGACGCCCCGCCTCAGCGACTCCCTCCCGGCCCGGGGGCAGCGGCTGCCAGCTCGACGGCCGCCATGACACCGGACGCGGCGCACCAGCGAGGAGGGCGGCGGCTAGAGCGGCCGGATGTGGGCGTGGCGCGGGGGCGCCTGGGATCGCGGAGGACCCGGCGCTCGGCTTCCGGTGGCCGGCCAGGGGGCGGGGGCGGGGGCGGGGGCGGAGCTGCCGACGGTGCCCCTCACCTGTGGCGCGGCAGGTGCCCCCTCACCTGTGGAGCTGCCGACGGTGCCCCTCACCTGTGGCGCGGCAGGTGCCCCCTCACCTGTGGCGCGGCAGGTGCCCCCTCACCTGTGGAGCGGCAGGTGCCCCCTCAGCTGTGGAGCGGGAGGTGCCCCCTCACCTGTGGAGCGGCAGGTGCCCCCTCAGCTGTGGAGCGGCAGGTGCCCCCTCACCTGTGGCGCGGCAGGTGCCCCCTCACCTGTGGAGCGGCAGGTGCCCCCTCACCTGTGGAGCTGCCGACGGTGCCCCTCACCTGTGGCGCGGCAGGTGCCCCCTCACCTGTGGAGCGGCAGGTGCCCCCTCACCTGTGGAGCAGGAGGTGCCCCCTCACCTGTGGAGCGGCAGGTGCCCCCTCACCTGTGGAGCGGCAGGTGCCCCCTCACCTGTGGAGCGGCAGGTGCCCCCTCACCTGTGGAGCAGGAGGTGCCCCCTCACCTGTGGAGCAGGAGGTGCCCCCTCACCTGTGGAGCGGCAGGTGTCCCCTCACCTGTGGAGCAGGAGGTGCCCCCTCACCTGTGGAGCAGGAGGTGCCCCCTCACCTGTGGAGCGGCAGGTGCCCCCTCACCTGTGGAGCGGCAGGTGCCCCCTCACCTGTGGAGCGGCAGGTGCCCCCTCACCTGTGGAGCAGGAGGTGCCCCCTCACCTGTGGAGCGGCAGGTGCCCCCTCACCTGTGGAGCGGCAGGTGCCCCCTCACCTGTGGAGCAGGAGGTGCCCCCTCACCTGTGGAGCGGCAGGTGCCCCCTCACCTGTGGAGCGGCAGGTGCCCCCTCACCTGTAGTGCAGGAGGTGCCCCCTCACCTGTGGAGCGGCAGGTGCCCCCTCACCTGTGGAGCAGGAGGTGCCCCCTCACCTCTGGTGCGGCAGGTGCCCCCTCACCTGTGGAGCGGCAGGTGCCCCCTCACCTGTGGAGCGGCAGGTGCCCCCTCATCTGTGGAGCGGCAGGTGCCCCCTCACCTGTGGAGCAGGAGGTGCCCCCTCACCTGTGGAGCAGGAGGTGCTCCCTCACCTGTGGAGCAGGAGGTGCCCCCTCACCTCTGGTGCGGCAGGTGCCCCCTCACCTGTGGAGCGGCAGGTGCCCCCTCACCTGTGGAGCAGGAGGTGCCCCCTCACCTGTGGAGCAGGAGGTGCCCCCTCACCTGTGGAGCAGGAGGTGCCCCCCCAGCACAGGAGAAAGTGTTCACCCACCTATCCTGCAAGACAGCTTTTGTCACTCCAGAAAGCTCAAGGGAGACGCTTAACAGTGATGCAAAGGACCGTCCCAGGTTCAATCCCCAGCACCAGCACCAGCAGAGCTGAGCAAGGAGAACACATTACCTGGCCAAGAGCCCCCACAATTTTTCCTAAAGACTGTTTATCCATTCGTTTTATTTATTTATTCCGGGCTACTGCTGAGATCTGGACGATGCTGGGCTTGGAGACTGAGTCTCAGGCGTGAAAGGCTTCCTGCATAATCATTCAGCTGTGCCCCGCCTGTGAATATTTCACCTTTCCTTCTTCTTATTACAAACATTTGTGTTATTCTCAGTGAGAAGATTGAGAGCACCACTCTGCTTCAACAGGTGCAGTGGCAGGGGATGGGACATGGAACCCATGCTTGCAAGCCCTGCACTCTGCTGCCCAGCAAACTCCTCCTCCTGTTCCATATTTTTGAATTTGAAAAAATGGCCTTTCCGTCGCTGACGCTGCCGAGATGCGCGTCCCCTCCTACCTGCTGGCCACCCTGGGGGCCACACATCCCCCAGCGCCAAGGACATCAAGAAGATTCTGGATAGCGTGGGCATCAAGGCCGACGACGACGACGAGCTGAACGGGGAAGACATCGAGGACGTCATCGCCCAGTGTCCCCACCAGTGGGGCTGTGGTCATATCTGCCACCCGGGATCCGCAGCTCCTGCTGCTGGTGCTGCCCCTGTCTCTATAACTGAATGGAAAAAACAAAAACCAAAGCGCAGCCCAGAGTGGCCAAATCATCTATTTGCAAGGCCCCCTTCTGCAGAAAAGAAAAGAAAGATATGTGGGTGTCTGTGAAAGCATTCCAGGAAGAAAGACAGGACTGGCGCAAAGGTCCTGGGGTAGGAGCGTCTTTTGGCAGGCTGAGGGTTAGCAAAGCAGCAGGAAAGGCCAACGCAGAGTGGGCTGGGTGGAGGGCAAGCAGTGAGGTCAAGAACTTGACTCTCAAAGCATGAGGTCCTGAGTTCAATCCCTGGCAGCACATGTACCAGGATGATATATCTGGTTCCTTTCTTGCCTTTCTCATTCAATAAAATTAAAAAAAAAAAGGGGAAAAAAAAAAAGAATTCAAAGCAGGGCTCGTAGAATAGCTCATGTGCATAGGAACTGATTTGCCCTGCCTGGCTCCGCTGCAGGACGCTTCAGTGCTGTGGTCTCGTTAGGTCTCTGTCGCTGCTAAACATAAAAGACAACAGGGCAAGTCACGTGGATGGAGCTCAGCAAGCAGTTGTTAGGATGCTGGTGTTGGCTCGGGGAACTGCTTGGAGCCTGTCACCTGATTGCAGGATCCAGCTGTTTCTCATTTTTTAGTACATCTGTCCAACAGATTTTCATGACAGGCACCAAGGCCCCAGGTTCAATCTAATCCATCACATTATTTGTCTCCAGGGTTATTGCCAGGGCTCGGTGCCTACACTACGAATCTGATACTGCTCTTGGAGGCTTTTTTTTTAAATTTATTTTAAAAAAGGAGACATTAACAAAACCATAGGATAAGGGGGGTACAACTCCACACAGTTCCCACCACCAGAACTCGGTATCCCCTCCCCTCCCATGATAGCTTTCCTATTCTCTATCCCTCTGGAAGTGTGGACCCAGGGTCATTGTGGGATGCAGAAGGTGTGGGAGGTCTGGCTTTTCCAACTGCTTCCCCGCTGAACATGGGCGTTGACTGGTCGATTGATACTCCCAGCCTGCTGGAGGCTATTTTTTCCTTTTGGCCACATCACTTTAAGACAGAGCTGAGCAGGGGTCTGGTAAGAGAATTTAGTGATGCTTCTGATTCTTTTTGAAGAAAACAAGAATTTCAAAAATTGCAGATTGGAAGGGGGCACACTCTCAGAATGAAGCCTGAGTTTCACCCCTGGCATCAGCTTGGTCCTGGGTCTCCTTAATTTCTAAGAGCTGGCAACTTTAATTTTGTAATACTTATTTTTATCTTACTGGACAGACAGAAAAATTGAGAGGTAAAGAGGAAATGGAGAAACACCTGCAGCCCTGCTTCACCACTCATGAAGCTTCCCATGCTTGAACCCAGGTTCCTGCCTTGTAGCATGTGTACAAAACTGGTGTGCCAGTCTGGTTCCCCTTATTAATATTTTTAACAGTATTTTAAAATGAGGTATGTAATTCACAATATTTGAGGGCTCTACAACCCCATGTCAATCCAGTGGGTTTGTTACTAGCTGGCTAAAAGAAGGAACAGCACACTTAAGAAACAAAACCAACCTGTAACTTAATTAGTCCATCTGGATGCTTCCGACCTGGGTTCAAGCCCAGGCCCCTCTGCCCTGGAGGAAGCTTTGGTGCTGCGGTGTCCTTCCTCCTCTACAAAGTCAGCCTGGAGTGGTAACACAGTATTTACACAAATCTTGAAACACTTACTACCCAGCCCCCACTGTTCTGAAGCAAGCCTCAGTGTTGCCGTGTCTTCCTCTCCTCTTGCTGAAAAGTTGGCCTGGACCAGTGAAAAACTGAAAAAATATACTTTGCTTGGTTCCTCAGGTTTAAACAAACCAACCAACCAACCAGTGGAGCATAGCCTTAACCTGCCTTCCCAGATGCTACAAATGCTACTGACTCTCCATTGAAAATAAATTATTTTTGTTTAGGCTAGGGACAGAGAAATTCAGAGGGAGTGCTCCACTGTTCATGAAGTCTTCCCCGCTGCAGGCAGGGACCAGGGTTTGAACCTGGGTCCTAGAGCACTGTGACATGTCTGCTCTACTGGGTGGGCTACCGCCTGGCCCCATACCGACTCTGCAATCATACCTTCAACAGCCAGTCTGTGAGTAAGCAACAAACACGAATAAACAGATATAGAAAAGGAGACACCTTTATTTAATAAGCTCTGGTGTTTAAAATACAGCTCATAGACACCCACATCAAGAGTCCCCAGTGCTCAAGGGCTCTGGACACCCAGCTCAGCTAAGGACCAGACAGGAGGCCGGTGTCGGGACAAGGGGCTACAGCACTAGGTCCTGAGCAGTGGGCACCGCCCCATGCACCCGTGTCCCCACCAAAGATGATGCTCGTCTTTCCAGAGTTTTTGTACTTGAGTCTCAAATAGTGTATTTATACAGAATAGTGAATTTATTTTTAAAAATTTATCCTTATTATTCCAGTGTATACAGGAATTACATAATTACATTCAAATGTACAGGTTTCCTCTTTCAAAGAAAAAAAAAGGAGTAAAAAATTCCTGGCAACCTTCACCTTTGAACTCTTTGAGAGATGACCCAAGTGCCTTCTTGCTGGGTCTGGAGCTTCCACATACATTTCAACAAAGCTCTCTACTCCTTGCCTGTGAATCCAGTCTTACTATATTAAAATGCCAAGTACTGAAAGTTCCAATGAGCTATTTACCAGTATTAGTTCTTAAAATGTAATAGCATTAAAAAAAAAAAAAAAAGACTCCCTTTAGACGAAAAACCTAACATTTCAAAGCATGGTGGTATCTGGAGGGACATGGAAACTTTGGCCATGGGTGTGGTGAGCTGTGCATCCACAACAGGCATCAAACTGTAGCCCTGAAATCCTGTAATTTTGTAAACCAATGTAAATTCACTAATAAAAAAAAACCTAAACACCACACTTTGAGAATTAACCATCTGTGTCAATTTCTGCATTCACGAGAACTAAAGGACTAAAAAATATTTTGTATGTTAGACTTTTTTAAAAGCCGACTTACTTCTGTAGCAACAGGTGCTGATTCCAGAGGAGCCAGGAAAGAAAGTATTTCAAACACAGGAAAAGCCGAAACAGCTCGCCTGGTCTAGTTTTTCTTGATTACTAAAAGGATGTGATCATCATGGTTCAGGTAAATCAGCAATTGACTTTGACAGGAGTGGTATGAGACCTACCCAACCACAGATGACATTTTTGGTAAGAATTTAAGGTGAGCTCTCTTAGCAATTTTAAACATCAGTATTTTCAACGTAATATATTCTTCAATTTTTATTAGTGATTTAATTATGATTAACAAGACTGTAAGATAAGAAATACAATCAACTGTGGTCCAGGAGGTGGCGCAGTGATAAAGCTTTGGACTCTCAAGCCTGAGGTCCCGAGTTCGATCCCTGGCAGCACATATGCCAGAGTGATGTCTGGTTCTTTCTCTCTTCTCCTATCTTTCTCATAAATAAATAAAATATTAAAAAAAAAGAATCTTAAAAAATAATAATACAATCAACTTAAGATATTTTAATTATATTTTGCTTATGCTTGAACCAATTTTTGAACGGCCACAAATTCAGTGGTCTCATTTTAAGATATTTTTAAAATCTCGGCACCAACATGATGCTATTTGAAAATTGTCTAAAAATGTAGGTATTAATATGTAAATGACTGTTAACTTGAATAAAACCCAGTTCCTTCAATCTAATATGAAATAATGTAGACTACTGGTAGTTTTGTCTATAGTAACTCCCACCTGGCTTTGAGTTTTTTTATTTACTTTGGCATGAATAAGTTACTAAGAAAAATCAAGTTCTAAAGGGGAAAAAAAGCACCTCCTTATATAGTTTGTGAATTGTAAATTATTTGGCCAGACTCTTAAAAGAGTTAAAATAGTCTACCTACGGCAAGCTTTCTAAGCAACATATAGTGCCGAAATACGTGTATGTAGTAACTATAGAGGAAATACACTGATCATTTCAGATCACAGGCTAACTGCTCTTGAATCTTTAAAGCATAAATAATTACAGTACTTATTATACTTGTGACATCAGATCATAATGGAAGTGGCATCTCCAAAACATGTTTAAACAGACACTAACATCACCACTGTGTGGATTTTGTCCTGGTAACACCAATTACACATTTAAAAAATGATACCAATTGTTTAAATATTAAACATTGAGGTGTTCCCAACTGGCAAATAGGATGGAAATCGGCATAAAAGCAAAGTCCTTCCCAGGATGGTTGTTGTAAACTTATTACTGACTACCTGGAAGTTGCTTTACCATACACAGCAGCTACTGATGTGTGAGCTCAAACACTGTGTAAAATCTGAGTTTTCTGACATGTGGTGTTAAGTACTGGCATCCTGTCCTGCTGGCCAATCCCTTTAGAAATGGAGTCGAAGTGTCCAGTGGGCTTTAAGTCACCCAGTCAGGATGGCAGGACATGAGTGATTCTGGGCCTGCCTGCCAAATGCCCTCCCTCCCACAGGATGCTGAACACAAACAGTGAAATACATCTAGAGGGTGCCTTGCGCTGCTTTTTAAAAACGTCTAAGAAACGGAGGTTGATCTGCCTTGTTTCCTTAAGCATTTCAACACAGGTGTGCAACAAAAGAACTTTACAGCTCTGAGAGTTCAAGCTCTTAGATGCACATTCACTCTCCCTTTTATTTAGATAGTTCATCAATCCAAGTGCATGAGAAATTTGATGTAGTTTCTCAGTGGGAAAAGGTAAAGGCCAAATAACCCTGAAAACATGATTGCATACTAAGAGTAGTTATAAAGTGTTTAGCCTTCAAATATTTTGGTTTGTGAATTTTAAGGGAGTAGTATTAAACTCCAACATTCTTTGCAGTTCTAAATCTATGATTATTCTGAAATATTTCCACTTATCAAAAGAAAACTTTACATTTTAAAATTAAAGTCAGGTTTTTAATAAGCTTCAAAGACTTTATCTGGCACAAAATAATGATTTTAAAAGTCTATCCAGTAAAAAGCTATTTCATCCTGATAAATAAAAGGCATTTCTCTTCTCTTTTGGTTAGCACAAAGTCCTAGATCCAAAAAGATCTCCCTGACACAAGCGAGTGGCCACACAATACGGCAGCACCACACTTTAATCACCTAAGGTGGTGGATTTTCTCTTAAGTTTTAGTTTTTGAACAATTCAACATTCAAAGGGTTTTAGAGTGGAAAATGGGACACAGGCAGCAGATGACAGAACCAGAGAATTTTCTCCAGAACTATACCACTCCACCAACCCAGGATACTCTCCATACACCCTAGTTCAAGAATGTTTATCAAAATTAAAGGCTTTCTTATATACAGACCCATTAAGAACTGCGTGATTGCCCTATGACTCTTAAGCTGTTTAGACATGATCCAAGTGTCAAGTTACAGTATAAATTTAAATACAGTTTCATTTGTAAATTACTTTGTTTCAGATGCAGCAGGAACAGGCATTGTAAATAGAACAGACAACTCCAGTCACAGGGTGAGAAAACAAAAATGAAACTGCTACTACAACTGAAGGCCAAACTGGACCATACATTCATGGTGGGTATTGTCTGTTGTCTTCCTAACACAAAGAAACTCTCACTCACTCACTCTGTTTCTCCTATTTCCTTAATTGAAGAAAGGAAGTGACAGGTAGACCCAAGAGGGTCACAACCAAGTGGGAGAGCTGTGACATAACTGCGAAGACATTCAGAGTGTCTGGGGAGGGACAGGCTCCGCTAAAGGGGGAAACAGGCCATGTATCCGAAATGCGTGTGCAGAACTCATTTCAGTTCAGGAATGCACCTTCATCATGAAGTGCTGGCCCCACTTTAGAGGCTTACACAGTAAAACCCCAAGAAAGTTTACCAAGTTCATGTGTGTGATGGAAAAATAAGGAAGACCCTCAGAGAAAGCATGATCGGAGAAAAGGCTGTGACAAAAGCTCCAAGTTGTATGACGTGGTTGGAGGGAGAACAGTTCATCCCTCAGGAACTGTGACGTCATCTGTCCTGGGAAACAAGGTGCCGGTACGCGATGAAAGGGAACCAAAGGATTTAGGAGAGAGCAGAAGAAGACAAGATGGAGAGACAGGTCTGCAGCAAGAGCAGCTGATTACTGGTCTGTTACAAAGTTCCAAGAAAAATGTCCTAACTTTAAGCGTGTTAAATATTGCACACTTGGAGAAGAAAAAAGAGCATTTAAAAACCATTTTAAATTTCTTTAATTGCTGGGTTCCTCTTTGGCTAGTATTTGGAGGAACATTCTTCGGTCCTGATGTATTTGTTTGCAAACCACCACGAGTCTGGTTTCCCCTGCTGAACGTTGTTTTCTCTTTGACACATCACCAAAATGGACCCTCTGCTCTGAACACACAGGAGAATGTTGCCAAGTGTGAATATCGAAACTTCTAAGAGGTGCTATTTTTTTCCTTCTGCTTTGAAATTATTTCTAACAGTTTCTAGAGACAGGGTCACGGCTGCCCGGAGCATGTCTTCTTCACTCATAGCACCTGTTGGGAAGGAAGACACAGGATTCGTAGAAAGGTCTGAGAAATTCTCAAAGTCATGACAAGTCTTAGAAAATCTATTTCTTGGGAGTCGGGTGGTGGCGCAGCGGGTTAAGCACACGTGGTGCAAAGAACAAGGACCAGCATAAGGATCCCGGTTCGAACCCCGGCTCCCCACCTGCAGGGGAGTCGCTTCCCAGGCGGTGAAGCAGGTCTGCAGGTGTCTGTCTTTCTCTCCCCCTCTGTCTTCCCCTCCTCTCTCCATTTCTCTCTGTCCTATCCAACAACGACATCAATAACAATAATAACTACAACAACAATGAAAAACCACAAGTGCAACAAAAGGGAAAATAAATAAATAAATATAAAATTTTTTTTAAAAGACTACCAGTTGTTTAAAAAAAAAAAGAAAATCTATTTCTTATCTGACTTGAGCTCTTTCTCCCTTCCTGCCTCCCTCCCACCAGGGTTTTCGCTGCTCAGACTCAGCAGCGCCAGCCATGGAGCCCGATACAGATAGGACAGAAGACACGGCGGCACAAGTCCACTGCAGAGCGAGCCGCGTGCTGGCTGGGCTGCTCACCTGAGGTCTATGCCCAGCAAGGTGTGACCTACCCCCAGCCCCACCCTCTCGGGTGGTTTGAAGTTCGCAAAGAATAAATTCACTTTGACGAGTGGGTGAGTTTTGTAATCACGTCCCCCATTGTAGTCACTCCAGCCCTGAGACCCCAGGCAGCTCGGACATCCTCTCTGCCCTTCTCTGCAGGCAACACAGGGCTTCTTTCACTCAGCTAAGCAAGTTACTTTGTATTTTGAGACAAATGCACCGTGCTAAGTGGATGAAGCTCTGTGCCATGTCCATGCCATCTGATGTGTGTGTTGTTCAAATAGTTTCTGAAATGAGGATTTGTTTACAGGCAATCACAAAGATACCATAGAGCTATGCTGTGCATATACTCTGACCCAATTTAACCCGGTGGTTAAATCATTTTTAAAATATATTTTATTATTTACTGGGTAGAGACAAAGATATCAAGGAGGAGGGGAGACAAAGAGGCACCTACAGTCCTGCTTCACTGCTTCTGACACTTTTCCCCTGCAGGTGGGGGCCGGAGGCTTGCACATCGGTCCCTGTGTGTGGGAACGTGTACTCAGCCAGGTGTGCCGCCTCTCACACAACCATAGATGACATTAAACATGGGTACATGGTTCCTGTGTGTGGGAACGTGTACTCAGCCAGGTGTGCCGCCTCTCACACAACCTTAGACAACAATAAACATGGGTACATGGTTCCTGTGTGTGGGAATGTGTACGCAGCCAGGTGCGCCACCTCTAGGCCTCTCCCAGCAGTCGCATCTCACACAACCGTAGACGACATTAAACACGTATATATGTGCTAAATAACACACGTAACTAATGTAAGCATGCTGACACTCGTTATCTTCCTAATGTCTCACAATTCATTCATCACTTCTGTTCAGAGAGTTTCCTTTAGTCATTCAAAGGTCTGCTGATAACAGGCTCTCTTAATGTTCCTTTAGCTCTGAAAGCAGCTTTCAGGCATGAGAATCCTGTGCATAACCACTGTGCTACCTCCTCAGCCCTGAGGCAATTTTCAATGGACATAGACATTTGCATAAAGAGTCCCTTTTGGGGGGTCGGGCGGTAGCACAGTGGGTTAAGCGCACATGGAGCAAAGCTCAAGGACCAGCACAAGGATCCCGGTTCGAGCCTCCAGCTCCCCACCTGCGGGGAGGCGGGGGGGCAAGCAGATCTGCAGGTGTCTGTCTCTCTCTCCCTATCTCTGTCTTTCCCTCCTCTCTCCATTTCACTCTGTCCTATCCAACAACAGCAACAGCAATAACAATAGTAATAACCACAACAATAAAACAATAAGGGCAACAAAAGGGGGGAAAAAAACAAAAAAAATAATAAAGAGTTCATTTTTAGCAGGAAATGTGCCAATCCCTTTTCCCTTCTTCTTTCTCTAGAATCAGGGCTTCATGCACACACACTTTCATTGCTCACTGAGACAGAGGTAGGGAGGGAGACACCTCGGTATGGTGGGAGCTTTCTCTGGCACTGTGGTTTCTCCTAGGATGCTCTGGACAGTTCTAGTTTTTCGCTTTTAAGAGTTACCAGTCCTCTGTCAGCCATGGCTTCCCACTCAGCTCCAGCCACCAGTTCTGGTCAGAACTCGAGATTTCCTGCTATTTCCACAGCAACAGGTGCTTTTAGCCTTCCAGATAGCAAGATGCACCTACTGACACTCATTATTTCTGCAGAGTAAACTAATTACATGTTTAGCATGTAATGGAAAACTGACTTACTTCCTGGTCATGTTTATAATGTTAAAGCAAAACATTCATTTCCCAGAAAACTCAGTAGATTGCAAATTCACCCAAGAGTTTCAGTTTCAATAAAGGGTGAGGCTTGGGCAAAATGGTGCCCTAGATTCACCGGCTAGACCCAGACTGGATCCCTGGTAGCACCAATCAACAGCCAGAGCTAAATGGTGGTCCGATTTAGAAAATAAGGTTAAAATAAACAAACTAAAAAGGGAGAAGAGCAAAGACGGAGAAAGCACCTATAAAGCCAAAGCCACAGGAGCCTGTGTCAGGCAGGGCTGCCAGCGCTGCCGTACTTTGAGAGTGTGGAGGCCGTACCTGGGTGAGAGCCACGTGGTCCTGAACTCGTGCTCGGCCTGTCACAGGGCTGTGGCAGCTGCCCCGGGACGTCCTGCTGCTGCCGTTGCTGCTGTTGTCTGAAACATTCAAAGTGAATTTGTTAGAAGAACGAAGATTAAGTAAGTACTCTGAGAAAAACTAGTCACGTGGAAACGAGGGCTGGCTCGTGTACCACTAGTCGGCACAACCGGCCAGACGTATGTCACCAACAAGTATCACAGGGCCCGCCCAAGAAAGCCCATGTGGAAGACCCCGATTCATCAAACAAACTAGTAGGCAGCTCTTTCTTGCCACAAAGTAGCCTGCTGAACCAAAAGATCCGCAGGCCCCTGGTCTATGCAGCACTGCGGCAATCACTGTCGTCAGCACCTCTCATCACCACGTGTGTCACCACCATCTTGCCAGCTGGCTGCTTCCTACCATCCGGGCCTAGACTTATGTCTGGCCCCAGATCTTCTGACCCTGCACCTCACACGGTCGGTCACCCGCCAGCGCACAATCATCACTTCACTCAGTGTCTCCTCTTCAGAGTGTGAGCTCACGTGAGCAGAAAGCTTCTGCTTCAGCCAATGCCTGAAGATGGGCCTGGCAGGGGCATCCGCCTGGAGCTTCGCGAGTGAAGCCACCATGTAACAGCCATTAGGAGGCGTCCAGACGCCGACTAGCCTTCACGTGAGTTATGCCTGTGCTTTTTTCAAAGGCAGGAGCACTGTCATAAAAATCGACATTTTCAAATAAGCATGAATGCAAATATAAGTGTGAGAAGCTCACATGCAGTGGAGGTAGGCGAGACCAGAGCTGCAAGTCACTAAGGCTTAGAGGCCTGTGAAGGGCACAGGAGCTCAGTGCTATTCCTGCTTACATTTAATCTAAAATCATTTTATACAGATAAAACTGATGTCTGGAAGCTTAACAACAAAACAGCTCAGAGAGAAATCAGAACCTAGAGAGAAGCACAGGACTTCTAAAGAAACGAAATGAAAGCCACCTGTACCACTCATGACAGAGCGACACCTTTCTCTAAAGACCTGCAGTCAGTCGTTCCTTCACTCATTCTACACGAGGGACAAAGGCCAGAGCACTGTGCTTGCTTGCACAGGTGGCGCGGGGGACTGAACTGGGGCTTCACGCAGGAAGAATGTGCACTCCTCCTAGCCACAACCTTCTACTTCGAGCATGAGCGACAGAGACGACTCAACAGCAGTCAGCTCTCGGGTTGCCAGAGCCAGCGTGCTGCCAGCATCGAGGGCTAGTGACGTGCTGGCGGCAGCCGTCTCCCACCTGCATAGCCCAGCCTGGAGTGTGGCACCGGAGGGCAGCCGTCCCTCCCTGCCCTGCACCCCTCCACTCTGCCACTCAGGAGAGCGATCAGATGCCATCGTCTGGCGGTCAGGCACCGGAAAAAACAGAACTTTCAGTGTTAAGAAAGTGAGAAGTCTAGACACCTTTTCTACATGCTGACACCGAAATACAGAGCAGACTCAAATGGTGCTCAGCACCGCACCCCCACCCCCCAGGTGCCTGCTCAGGGAGTCGGTTACCAACTGGAGCCCACTCATGAAATGAGTCTCTCTTTTTTGTTACTCTTCCTTTTATTTATCTATTTCCTTTTCCTACTTTTTTTTCAGCTTGAGATTTAAAGACAGACATGAGACAGTGGAGACGCCAGTCCCAGAATTCTGCTTCAAGGCAAACTGTGGTGGGGAGTGGGAACACATTTCGTGTCCCCGTGTCTACAAACTGAGGGCCACAGCAATAGCAGACAGCTGCTACCTTGGCCCATCATCCCGCCAGGGGTTGTGGCCTCTCTCTCCTGACAAGCTGCCTTTGCCAACAGTGTGACGCTCAGTTCTCCCTAAAGTGTGCGAGCTCTCAACATCTGTGTTAGAGAGTCTCTACCTCGGGCTCTCGACGTCTGTGTTAGAGAGTCTCTACCTTGGGCTCTCGACGTCTGTGTTACAGCGTCTCTACCTGGGGCTCTCGACGTCTGTGTTATAGCGCCTCTACCTTGGGCTCTCGATGTCTGTGTTAGAGCGTCTCTACCTCGGGCTCTCGACATCTGTGTTAAGAGTCTCTACCTCGGGCTCTCGACGTCTGTGTTACAGCATCTCTACCTGGGGCTCTCGACGTCTGTGTTACAGCGTCTCTACCTCGGGCTCTCGACGTCTGTGTTACAGCGTCTCTACCTCGGGGCTCTCGACGTCTGTGTTACAGCGTCTCTACCTCAGGCTCTCGACATCTGTGTTACAGCGTCTCTACCTCGGGGCTCTCGACGTCTGTGTTACAGCGTCTCTACCTCGGGCTCTCGACATCTGTGTTACAGCGTCTCTACCTCGGGGCTCTCGACGTCTGTGTTACAGCGTCTCTACCTCGGGCTCTCGACGTCTGTGTTAGAGAGTCTCTACCTCGGGCTCTCGACGTCTGTGTTAGAGAGTCTCTACCTCGGGCTCTCGACATCTGTGTTAGAGAGTCTCTACGTAGGGCTCTCGACGTCTGTGTTACAGCGTCTCTACCTCGGGCTCTCGACGTCTGTGTTACAGCGTCTCTACCTCGGGGCTCTCGACATCTGTGTTACAGCGTCTCTACCTGGGGCTCTCGATGTCTGTGTTACAGCGTCTCTACCTCGGGCTCCCGACGTCTGTGTTACAGCGTCTCTACCTGGGGCTCTCGACGTCTGTGTTAGAGTCTCTACCTGGGGCTCTCGACGTCTGTGTTAGAGAGTCTCTACGTCGGGCTCTCGACGTCTGTGTTACAGCGTCTCTACCTGGGGCTCTCGACGTCTGTGTTAGAGCATCTCTACCTGGGGCTCTCGACGTCTGTGTTACAGCGTCTCTACCTCGGGCTCTCGACATCTGTGTTAGAGCATCTCTACCTGGGGCTCTCGACGTCTGTGTTACAGCGTCTCTACCTCGGGCTCTCGACGTCTGTGTTACAGCGTCTCTACCTCGGGCTCTCGACGTCTGTGTTACAGCGTCTCTACCTCGGGGCTCTCGACGTCTGTGTTACAGCGTCTCTACCTCGGGCTCTCGACATCTGTGTTACAGCGTCTCTACCTCGGGGCTCTCGACGTCTGTGTTAGAGTCTCTACCTCGGGCTCTCGACGTCTGTGTTAGAGAGTCTCTACCTCGGGCTCTCGACGTCTGTGTTAGAGAGTCTCTACCTCGGGCTCTCGACGTCTGTGTTAGAGAGTCTCTACCTCGGGCTCTCAACGTCTGTGTTAGAGCATCTCTACCTGGGGCTCTCGACGTCTGTGTTACAGCGTCTCTACCTCGGGCTCTCGACGTCTGTGTTAGAGAGTCTCTACCTCGGGCTCCCGACGTCTGTGTTACAGCGTCTCTACCTGGGGCTCTCGACGTCTGTGTTACAGCGTCTCTACCTCGGGCTCTCGACGTCTGTGTTACAGCGTCTCTACCTCGGGGCTCTCGACGTCTGTGTTAGAGTCTCTACCTGGGGCTCTCGACGTCTGTGTTAGAGAGTCTCTACGTCGGGCTCTCGACGTCTGTGTTACAGCGTCTCTACCTGGGGCTCTCGACGTCTGTGTTAGAGAGTCTCTACCTCGGGCTCTCGACGTCTGTGTTACAGCGTCTCTACCTGGGGCTCTCGACGTCTGTGTTAGAGAGTCTCTACCTCGGGCTCTCGACGTCTGTGTTACAGCGTCTCTACCTGGGGCTCTCGACGTCTGTGTTAGAGCGCCTCTACCTCGGGCTCTCGACATCTGTGTTAGAGCGTCTCTACCTCGGGCTCTCGACGTCTGTGTTAGAGTCTCTACCTCGGGCTCTCGACGTCTGTGTTAGAGAGTCTCTACCTCGGGCTCTCGACGTCTGTGTTAAGAGTCTCTACCTCGGGCTCTCGACGTCTGTGTTAGAGCATCTCTACCTGGGGCTCTCGACGTCTGTGTTACAGCGTCTCTACCTCGGGCTCTCGACGTCTGTGTTACAGCGTCTCTACCTGGGGCTCTCGACGTCTGTGTTAGAGCGCCTCTACCTCGGGCTCTCGACATCTGTGTTAGAGCGTCTCTACCTCGGGCTCTCAACGTCTGTGTTAGAGAGTCTCTACCTCGGGCTCTCGACGTCTGTGTTAAGAGTCTCTACCTCGGGCTCTCGACGTCTGTGTTAGAGCATCTCTACCTGGGGCTCTCGACGTCTGTGTTAGAGCGTCTCTACCTCGGGCTCTCGACGTCTGTGTTACAGCGTCTCTACCTCGGGGCTCTCGACGTCTGTGTTACAGCGTCTCTACCTCGGGGCTCTCGACGTCTGTGTTAAGAGTCTCTACCTCGGGCTCTCGACGTCTGTGTTAGAGAGTCTCTACGTCGGGCTCTCGACGTCTATGTTAAACGTGCCTTTACCTAGGAAAGCCTTGGTCACTGCTTGATGAAAGCCCACAGGTGTACTGACATGGGCTTGAAGCACTGAGCAGTCAAGAGACAAAATCCTGATCTGTTTTCAGGAAGACAAGGAAGCCTGTTTCCCTCCTTGGGGGGAAATCACTTTTAGTGACAGGATTTAATGTTTCAAAGTAAAACCGGAAGATATTTAATACTGCTAGCATGTATCTGTGGAATACTTTCTACTTACAAAAGGTTTTTTCTTTTTAAATATTTATTCAAGTGGGGGCAGATAGCATAATAGTTATGCAAACAAACTCCTGCTTGACACTCCTAGGCCCCAAGTTCAGTCCCCAGCACCACCATCTGCCAGAGCTGAGCAGGGCTCTGTCCTCTATCTTTCTCTGTCTCTCTCATTAAGATAAATCTATAAATAAATAAATAAATGTGTGAGAGGCAGCAAGAGAAGGAGGAGAGAGCATCATGCCGGCATCTGTGATGCTGACTTATCACTAATTACCATTGTTATATGCCAATGCCATCTGGCTATGTTCCGAAGAATTTTAAGTCCATATATCTTAGAGGAACACATTGAAATAATTATAGGGGAGATAACCTAGATTTGTTACAAATAGTCCTTTGGGGTTGGAAGACTGGGAAGCACAGAGATGGGGTGTGATGAAAGCAGAGGGCTGAGTGCTGGTACTGATACAAGCTGGGGAAATGGGCTCACTGTGCTGTTTCTCTATTCTAACGTCAAAGCTATTCATGATTAAAAATTTGAGACTAACATTAAAATGTAAAAGGACTGGTGAAAGCACCACTTTGATATTTCATAAAGTGAACTGATTAATCTACCACTGAATAAAGACTAGAAATATGTCACACTAAGAGGACGTTAGTTGAACAGAACTTTCCTTCATACACTTCTGAGTTGCTACTTAAAAAAGCAGAAAGTATTAAAGAAATGTTCACAGGGTTCAGGCAGTACTTAGTATTTTAAGAGGACAGAAGCCCAAATGATATACTTTACGGGAAAGCCATATATTTACATATACACAAAATAACCTACATAAATACTAAATTTGCAATTCTAATATTGTACCAATTACTTTACTTTTCAAAGTAGGCTTCTCTTCTCTTGCGTAACTCTTCTGAAGTAAGATGTGTACTTGATGTCTGCGGAGTATCTTGAGATTTATCTCTGGAACTACCTAAAAACAAGTGAAAAAATAAAACTGATAGTTTTACCAGCTTGAGCAACAATATATCTATACTTACTGAATAGATTTAAATTTCTTTTCTCCTTAAAAATAGTTTGCAAACATAAGACAGGCTAAAAAAATTTGGAAACTACAACAATTTAAAAATGCTTTCATCTTTTCACTGAAAAACTGCCCCATATTCTTAAGTTATGAAGAATTACAGGAAAAGTGAAATTCACAAAAATATCTGAAATTATTAAAGTGTTTGCCTCTCATTACCAAACTAATCCCACAGGGATCTACTAATCAAAATTCTTTTTCTTTTAAATTTTTCTATTGGACAGGACAGAGAAATTGAGAGGGGCAGGGCAGACAGAGAAAGACAGACACCTGCAGACCCGCTTCACTGCTTGTAAAGTGTCCCCCTTATAGGTGGGGAGCCGCGGGCTAGAACCTGGATTTCTGCACAGGTCCTTGTACTTTGTACTGTGTGTGCTTAAATTGGGTGCCACTGCCTGGCCCCCCTTCTCTTTCTTTTTTATTAGACAGGACAGAGAGAAACAGAACGAAGAGGGAAAGAGGGTGAGAAAGGGACACCTGCAGCACTGCTTCACTGCTCGTGAAGCCCCTGCAGGTGGGAGCAGGGCTCAGACCCAGGTCCTTGCACATGGTGATGTGCGCTTAGCCAGGTTTGCCGCCACTCCGCCCTAGTCAAAATCCTACTACTCAAAACTAAGGCTGCTCCCCACAAGGAGTACTCCAAGGCATGCCAGGTGTGAGAAGTCATGGGTATAATACAGCATAAAAAGGGTGACCCTGGGAGTCAGGCGGTAGCGCAGCAGGTTAAGCGCACGTGGTGCAAAGCGCAAGGACCGGCGTAAAGATCTTGGTTCGAGCCCCCGGCTCCCCACCTGCAGGGGAGTCGCTTCACAGGTGGTGAAGCAGGTCTGCAGGTGTCTGTCTTTCTCTCCCCCTCTGTCTTCCCCTCCTCTCTCCATTTCTCTCTGTTCTATCCAACGACGACATCAATAACCATAAAAATGTTAAACAAGGGCAACAAAAGGGAAAATAAATATTAAAAAAATAATTTTAAAAAAAGGGTGGCCTTCTGAGGTCCAGGAGGTGGCGCAGTGGATAAAGTGCTGGACTCTCAAGCATGGGGTCCTGAGTTCAATCTCCAGCAGCACATGTACCAGAGTGATGTCTGGTTCTTCCTCTTTCTCCTCCTATCTTTCTCATCAATAAATAAATAAGACCAAAAAAAAGGGGGGGGGTAGTTTTCATATTCATGGAGCTCAATTTTATTTAGATAGCTTAAGGAACCCAACAGATAAGTCACTTCCTTACAAAGTAGAAGCATCAGCCTGGGGCGTGAGCTATGCCCAAGCCCCTGCCTGGGGTGCCCTCAAGAACCTGCCTCCTGTCTCACACTCAAGAGTGTGAAAGCTGAAGCAGCAGTCAGTGGGGGTCTGTGAATCCAGCTCAGGTCTTCTGCTCAGGGCAGCTTTCAGGGACAGCGGCACACACTCCTGCTGGTCTGGGCAGGGGTGACCTAACCCCCCAAAGATGAACCTCCGTTTACAGCTGTGCCAGTACACTCACAGCCAAATGGAATAACCACAACTAAATAACTGGCTGTTTCTGCCCAGTGTCTCACACGTGTGCGACCTCACTCCGCTGGGTTGACTTTTCAGGTGAAACTGCCACCCCAGCTGTTGTGGGTGCCACGTGGTGTGCCGGGCATGACCTGGTGCCCTAGCTGACTGCATACTAGTTACGACAGACATCAGCTGTATTGGTATACTTTAAGAGCTCTAAGCCACACTACTGCTCACGAAAGTCAAAGAACTAAGAGTCCATGTCCTTGCCAGGACTGAACATGGCGTCAGTCTGTCTGTACCTTGCATGCTGAGCTGAATAGCCCTGCGGAGGTCAGCTTCTTCGTCTTCCACGTCAATGTCTTGGCGGCTGAGAGCCAGAGCCCTCTGCAAGTCCTCCTCATCCTCGTCTAGCATTGCCAACCCGTCATTTGCTTCCAAGACTGGCTCCTGGACTCTAAAGAATAAAAGCACAGACAGAAACTGCAGGCCAGCTCGTCTCTTCCTCAGGTTTGGAATTTCTATTTTCTGGCAGATGAAGTCCAACAATAGAAAGAATGTGCTGTGAGGCAAGCCTACGTTCATTATTCAAGTAATTCAAAGAGTGGATTCAGGTTTGAACCAATCAGCTTCACTTAAGGCCTAAAAAAAGTCACGAGCATGGCCCTGGAGACAGATGGTGGGTGAGTTTTAGAAGTGTGGGACTTCAAACAGGAGGTCTGTTTTAATCCCCAGCATCACATATGCCTGAGTGGAGCTCTGATTTTCTCTCCTTCTCTCTTTCATAAACAGACTAACTAGAAACAGATAAATTACCACACCAGCAGGGAAAGGAATGACTTTCAAAATAAGGCAACGCCCGCTGTAGGGACCCTCCCAGCCTCCCTGCTGCAGCCTGGGCTTCACCTCTGTTCTTTCAGCTGTGCTAATTCTTCTCCAATCAGCTTTGGTCGCTGCATCTGTTGGACCCTGATCATCTGCAGGAGCTGGTCGGCTTCACAATCTGGCAGGTCACCCTTAACAACAAATATAGAATAACCTGAAAGAAAGGCAAGAATTAAGCTACACCAGCTGCCAAGAGCCAAAGCCGACTTAAAGAGAGCAGGGGAGGCGCCCGCGGGAGAGCGCAAAACAAGCAGGGGAGCCCTTTCCTGGCGCCCTCACGGCAGGGTGACCTAGGACAAATTCCTACACCCCGTGTCGTGTCTCATTTCCCTGAACTGTAAAATCGGGAACAGCCAACTTCCAGGGGACTCTGAGGAATCAGTAGCATCTGAGAGCCCCACTAGATCAGTGCTTGACAAGATGGTAACAGGTGGGTGAAGGAGAAAAGTTAAGAGCAAGAAGTGTAGTCGGACTTCCTGGGTCCTACATTTCTTAATCCCAGCTCTTCCACTCTCACCACAGTCTCTGGGAAACCACTTTCCCCACCTATGTCTTCCCTTCTCCAATTACTAGGTGATGACACTGGTACCTTCTTCAGAAGGTAGCATGAGGAGGGCACCGTCAGAACATAATCACAGGGGTAAAGTGAACCCTCCACAGAAAGTTACCCTCCAGGGGCAGAAAAACAGCTCTAGGCAGCGTGGCTTCGCCATGTGCACAGCCCAGGTTCAAGTCCCATCACACTGAAGGAAGCCAGTGTCAGTGCTGTGGTTTTGGTCTACTTTTCTATCTGAAAAAGTCATCCGAGAGCAGTTAAGTCCTGTTGATAAAGCGATGGAGAGGGAAAGAGAGAGGGACAGAAAGAGAAATAGTTCTCTCCAAACCTACAGCCTCTGGCTGAAGACGGGATCTGGGAAGCTAGTCCCCCAAATGCAGTGCAGATGTTGAGGAGTAACCTGTTTCAAACGAATCACATAGTCCAGTTGATTCGTTATGAATATGCCCCTAGGAAGCAGGGCTTAGTCAGCAGCTCGCCATATGAGAACTGAACAGGGGTGGGCTATATATATGCCATTCTAGTCAATTTATTTATTTTTTTTGCCTCCAGGGTTATTGCTGGGCTCAGTGCCTGCACCATGAATCCACTGCTCCTGAGGCCATTTTTTCCCCTTTGTTGCCCTTGTTGTTGTAGCCTCGTTGTCGTTACTATTGTTGTTGGTGGTGTCACTCGTTGTTGGATAGGACAGAGAGAAATGGAGAGAGGAGGGGAAGACAGAGGGGGAGAGAAAGACAGACACCTGCAGACCTGCTTCACTGCCTGTGAAGCAACTCCCCTGCAGGTGGGGAGCTGGGGGCTCAAACTGGGATCCTTATACCAGTCCCTGCGCTTCGCGCCACATGCGCTTAACTCTCAGGTCACTGTAGCTGATCCCAAGGTGTAGTTAGGGTTGGAGATCTGAATACTGGTATTTCACGCTCTCAGGTCACTGTGGCTGATCCCAAGGTGCAGTTACGGAGTTAGAGCAATATATATACTCTTTTAATGAAAGGGTTCTTGTTTTAAATTAATGCAAATAGTGAAGCCTCTCAGACAAATCAGCTATAGGAATTCATGAACGGGCAAGGTAGTAGTGCACCTGGTTAAGCACACACGTTACCATGTGCAAGGGCCAGGGTTCAAGCCCTTGGTCCCCACCTGCAGGGAAGAAGCTGCACCAGTTGTAAAGAACTGCTGTTCTGCAGGTGTCCCTCCTTATTCTCTTTTGTTCTCAATCTATTTCTGTTGCTATTCAATAAGATAAAAATAAATGTAATATATTTTAAAAATTCATTACCACTAAGCCAACACTACAAGAGATACTAAAAGGACTTCTACAAAAGAAAAATAGTAGATGATCCCACTCACATAGAGTATATAATGGGGGGCCGGGTGGTGGCGCACCTGGTTGAGCACACTGGTTACAGTGCACAGGGACCCCAGGTTCAAGCCCCCGATCCCCACCTGCAGGGGGAAAGCTTCACAAGTGGTGAAGCAGGGCTGCAGGTGTCTCTCTGTCTCTCTCCCTCTATCTTCCCCCTTCCCTCTCAGTTTCTGGCTGTCTCTATCCAATAAATAAAGATAAAAAAAATTTAAAAAGAGGGAAAATAAAAAAGAATAAAGGAACAACGCCAGGGAACAAGTAAATGAAAACAAGCTGTCGATCTGGGCTTGAAAACTCGGGCTCCCAGAGGCAGCTGGGCTGAGGGAAGTGGGCTGCAAGGTGGAGGGATAACGGTCTTCTGTGGGGTCGCACGGTCACATATCTTGAAGAGGTCAAACTGTTTTTCTGATCTGAATCTATGCAGTCTTTTCTGTTTGTTCTCTGTTTATAGACATAGACGCCACAGCACCAAGGCTGCCTTCAGGGTAGTGGGTGCCAGGCAGGAACCTGGGTTGTGCACGTGGCAAAGAGCTCCTGTCCGGGGTTATTTCACTGGATCTTTTAAACCAAGGTCACCTCAAAAACAAATGAAAACAACAACTGGAAAACAAAAAGCAAAACACAAAAAAACCCCACCAGGTAAACATTCTTTTTAAATTACAGAGATAATCAAGATGACAAGGATTTGCACAAAACAAACGGGAAGAAGGGGCCAGCTGTGCACTCCGCTGGGGACAAACCACATCAAAGGGTAGAAAAATGAGTCCACCGCAGGCCAATGGGGAAAGAGGGACCAAGTCCGCTGCAGGCCAATGGGGAAGGAGGAACCGAGTCCGCCGCAGGCCAATGGGGAAAGAGGGACCAAGTCCGCTGCAGGCCAATGGGAAAAGAGGGTCCGAGTCCGCCACAGGCCAATGGGGAAGGAGGAACTGAGTCCGCCGCAGGCCAATGGGGAAGGAGGAACCGAGTCCACGGCAGGCCAATGGGGAAGGAGGAACCGAGTCCGCTGCAGGCCAATGGGGAAGGAGGAACCGAGTCCGCCGCAGGCCAATGGGGAAGGAGGAACCGAGTCCGCCGCAGGCCAATGGGGAAGGAGGAACCGAGTCTGCCGCAGGCCAATGGGGAAAGAGGAACCGAGTCCGCTGCAGGCCAATGGAGGAGGAACCGAGTCCGCCGCAGGCCAATGGGGAAGGAGGGACCAAGTCCGCCGCAGGCCAATGGGGAAGGAGGAACCGAGTCCGCTGCAGGCCAATGGGGAAGGAGGGACCGAGTCCACCGCAGGCCAATGGGGAAGGAGGAACCGAGTCCGCCGCAGGCCAATGGGGAAGGAGGAACCGAGCCTGCCGCAGGCCAATGGGGAAAGAGGGACCGAGTCCGCTGCAGGCCAATGGGGAAGGAGGGACCAAGTCTGACACAGGCCACCAGAGAAGGAGGGACTGAGTCCAACACAGGCCAATGGGGAAGGGGACTGAGTCCCTCAGGCCAATGGGGAAGCCCTAGGTAACAGCAGAGGAGGGTTTCTCAGTGACACATTGACTGTGATGGTGGCATGACTAGGAGGCCACATGCAAGGATGACGCTCACGTGGCCATTATTTTAAATCTTTCATAACTTTTTAGAAAGTGAGGAAGCAAGGCAGAGTGAAAGCGCACTTCACTGTGCTGAGGGCTGGGCTCAAACCTGAATCGAGCACATGGCAAAGCAGTGCACTATCCTAGTGAGCTATTCTGCTGGCGTCGTTACTGGTGTTGTTTTAACCACAGCACTGCTCAGCTCTGGCTTAGGGTGGTGCCAAGAACTGAACCTGGCACCTGACGGCCTCAAGCTTCTGATGGTCTTTGTATAAACCGCTGTTTTATCTTCCCTACAACCCCCCCCCCCCAGGTTACAGCTAAGGAAAAATAAAAGTGAGAAAAGAGTTTCCTAGTTACGATAAGCTTTCCTTTTAATCAATGGAGAGTCTACTTCTCAGCTTGACTGACACAATACAGAACATAGGAGAAGCCAGTGTCTTTTAGAAAAATACAAGTGTTATGTTCACACCTAATACACGAGTTTCACTGAGCTAGTTTGAAAGGTAACATTAAAAAAAAATTCAGTCTTTCTTTACCTTCCTGTTGTAACTGAGCCAAGAAAAGTGCAAGATATGTATCTGATATTAATTCTGGACCCGTCAAGAGAGAATTCAAGTTGAACCACTGGAAAAAAAAATTATCGATAATTAACACACATTATGAGAGTGTTGAATGAGGGGGGGAAAGACAAGAAAGGCAGAGAAATATTACCTGTTTTCCTAATTTTCTGACTGTAAACCAGTGTTCTTTATAATTGCATATGAATGATCTTTCATTTCTAGAAAGAGAAAATTAATGCAAAATGTTCAGCTGAAGTACAGTCATATTCATTTAGTCAGGTGGTGCCATGTTAACTTCGTGATGAGTAAGGATCATAGTTATTGCTAAATACTGCTGACTTATCCCATGTGAGGGAAATAGCATAATGGTTATGCAGAGACTCTCCTGCCTGAGGCTCCAAGGCCCCTGGCTCAGCCCCAATACCACCAGCAGCCAGAGCAGAGCAGGGCTCTGGGGATGCGGAGCATGCCAATAACAGTAACAGCAATAACTCATACATTCTGTGCTGAGGAGGCAGGATGACTCAGGGGCCAAGTGTTCATGGACAGCACCAAAAAGGCAACAGAAAACTGGAGAAAGTAAAACAGGACATGGACATGAAAGTATGCAAGCTACATTTTTCTTCTTTAAGAAATGATGATGATACAATTTTTAGAAAAGAAAACACAAAAACCCTTACATAGGATCGATCCTGAGCCTCTGGTACTCTGGACTGTTGAACAGGATTAATTCCAACCCCCAGACTTTCAAGGCATTGCTGATCACCTGAAAAAAGTGAAATAAATAAATAAATAAATAAATAAATAAATAAGCAACTTCTCATGAGCTGCTCAGACAACTCCAAGTTCAAGAAATACAGCCGGCTCCATTTTGCCAGTTCTCTCTCTGACATGAATTTCCTGAGAAGGCTACGGTGTTGATGGACACGCCACTCAATCAACAAGTAACCCACAGACACAGTCTAAACCCTCCAGAACTTGCCAGCTGGAGGCTCAGCTGGCAGAGTGCACAGACTAACATGCAAGCACCTGGGTTCAAGCCCCAAGCCCACCTGCAGGGTGGCGCTTCATGAGCAGTGGAAGGTCAGCAAGAGGTAACTCCTCTCTCCGCCCCTCCCTCCTACCCCCCATCCAAGTGGGGAAGTTTCCAGAGAACCACACGATTCCTAAATGAAACTGCCTTGACTGAAATGCACGGCCCATTCACCAGTTCTGCTCTTCACACTCCTTCCCTGCACACATCTTACCATTTGGCTGTTACAGGTCTGGCTTTAGAAAAACTGTATTAGAGCTGTGGAGGCAGCATAATGGTTATGCAGAAGACTCTCATGCCTGAGGCTCCAAAGCCCCAAGTTCAATTCCCAGCACCACAGCCAGAGCTGAGCAGTGCTCTGGTCCTTCTCTCTGGTCTCTCTCATTAAAATAAATAAGATCTTTTAAAAGCTTTTTAAAAACGATATTAAATTCATCACAATACACATATTCACACGAGGTCAGTATCTAGCACTATATAATAGGGTTCCCTTTTCCCTTGGGATTTAAATGGAAGCTTTCACCAACTTTCCACTTACTACTGGTGCACCTGGTAGGATGCGCTTGTTACCATGTGTGAGGACCTGGGTTCAAGCCCCCGGTCCCCATCTCCAGGGGAGAAACTTCGTAAATGGTGGGGCTGTGCTGCAGGTGTCTCTTTTCTTTTTCCTTCACTTCTTCCCTCCCTATTTATCTCTGTTTCATCATGAAACGGAAAGAAAAAAAAGCCTGCTGGAAACAGTGAAGCCACACAGACACTGAGACCCAGTGATAATCATGGTGGCAATAAGTAGATAAATAAATCACTGACCAGAGGTATGTCATTTAGAGGGGAAAAAAGAGAAAAGAAATACCAGAAATTCTCAAGAGCTCACTCTTCTCAAAGGCAGCCACTAGGGGCCAGGTGGTGGTGCCCCAGGCCGAGTGTACACACTCAGGTCCACGGGTGGTAAAACAGTGCTACAGGTGTCTCTCTGACCATCTCTCCCTCCCCTCTCCATTTCTCTCTACCTTTACTGAAAGAAAGAATGAAAGAAAGGATGAAGCAGAAAGAGAGGGAAAGAAAAACACTGAGAAAGAGGGAAGGAGAGAGAGGAAAGAAGGACGGACGGACGGACGGACGGACGGACTGCCGAGAGAAGGGGTGCGCTGTACATGCCCTGCGGCCCAGCTGAGGGAGGTGGCAACAAAGTGACAACAGGAAGCAGCACGTAGGCCAGTAAAGGCTGTGGATGGGTGTGAGCTGGCCTGGGTTCTGTCTGAGCCCACAGTCAGAGTCTCTACCGTGATAAAGACGCCGAACCCGGGGGGGGGGGGGGGGGGGGGCTATTTCAATTCTCTCAAATTTACACAACAGACAGGAAGGCTGAGATACTTGACTCAGTTGAGTCCAGGCGAGTCACATCCAAGTACAAATTAAATAATCTTTCCAATGAAGACTCTAGAATCTCAACTGTCATGTTTGTATACATTACAGACAGACTCTGAGATTCATTTGTGAGACAAAGACACACGGCATCACTCTGCACACGTGGTGAGAGAATGAACTCAGCAGCTCGTGCTCGAGAGGCCAATGGTCTATCCACTGCACCGCCTCCTAGGCCACCGGTGCAGGCTCTTATGCTATTTTTATAAACCAGATTCCTTCTCTTGAGAGAGAGAGAGAGAGAGCACACGCGCAAGCACACACACAAGCGACTTCAGGCATATGTGATGCCAGAGATCAAACCTAGGACCTCAAGTCTTATCCTCTGAGGCTGGACCGACTGTGAGAGCCTGGGAGACAGACACTCATCCCGGCCCGACGCTGAGCTCAGAGGCGCCTGTGACTACTCACTTGGATAGAGAAGAAGCCGCTGTCATCCATGTTCCCAGAAGGCTGCTGCTTCATTTGCAGGCAGGCGGGGAGGGCGGGAGAGGGCAGAGAGACTGTCACGGTGTGCACACTTAGCCGCAGCCCACACACTCCCACTGACAGGCAAGAGCAGAGCTGCCACTAGCAAGACAGGTCTCTGCAGGGAGAATGGCTTGCCCCGGCTAAGTAGCACCCGCATTACAGAGAAGTCGGCCAGTGAGCGGAGAATCAGCACCTGTAAAAAGGTCCGGTAGTCTTCACTGGTGACCCCTCCTTCCGCCATCCTCATCCTCTCTTCCTCATCCAGCTGATGTGCGATGGACGAGAGCTCCACGGGGCTGAAGTATTCTCCTTGCAACAGATTATTCAAGCAATGTTGAGCACAAAGTGAGCCTTCTTGCTGATATTTCCAAAAGAGAAGATTCAAATATGTGTCATTTGGTAGACAGATTTGGACAGTGTCTGCCCTAAAGGGGAGGTAACCACCAACTTCTTTTTCTTTAAATACATTTAATTTTACTTCTGGAGAGACAAGAAAGAAATTAAGAGGGATAGAGAACATGGACACAGAAGGAGAGAGAGAGAGGCCTGCAGGACTGCCTCAGCCTTTATGGAACTCCGTTCCCCCACCACCTGCAGGTAGACTGAGGGCTCGAACTCGGGTCCTTGCAAATGGTATGTGTGCATTCTATAGACTGTGCTACCACCAAGCCTTCCCCCTTCAAAAAAAAAAAAAAAAAAAAAAATATATATATATATATATATATATATACTTTATTTATTTGTTAAGAGAGAAAATGAGATAGGAATAGGAGATACAGTGGGAGAGAGAATTCCTAGTGAAGCTTCCCTTGTGAAGAGGGGGAACCAGGGGCTTGAACCCAGGTCCTTGCACTAAACCAGATGCACCAATCCTGGTCCCAGTAACTACTCCCCCCCCATACAATTACTTTGGGAGAGGGAGAGGGAGAGGGAGAGGGAGAGGGAGAGGGAGAGGGAGAGGGAGAGGGAGAGGGAGAGGGAGAGGGAGAGGGAGAGGGAGAGGGCACCAGGGCAGCAGTCCAGCACGGTATATTGGAACTGAACTCTGGACGCCCTGTGTGAAGCCCGGAGCTCTGTCCCTGAGCCACGTCCCGAGCAGCAGTCATTAACTTCTTAGCCCAGTCAAGAAGGAGTCGGGCGGTAGCACAGCGGGTTAAGCACAGGTGGCGCAAAGCACAAGGACCAGCTTAAGGATCCTGGTTCAAACCCCCAGCTCCCCACCTGCACGGGAGTCGCTTCACAGGTGGTGAAGCAGATCTGCAGGTGTCTTTCTCTCCCCGTCTTCCCCTCCTCTCTCCATTTCTCTCTGTCCTACCCAACAACAACAACAATTTAAAAAAGGGCAAGAAAAGGTAAAATAAATATTTTTAAAAAATAGCCAGCTGTGTTTTGTTAACATTTTAGCTATATGATTAAAAAAAAAAAAACCTTGTGAACTATATTAAGCATCACCACTGGGTGGGAGTAGATAGCATAATGGTTATGCAAAGAGACTCTCAGGCCCAAGGCTCCGAAGTCCCAGGTTCAATGCCCTACACCACCATAAGCCAGAGCTGAGGTGTGCTGGGGGGGAGGGGGTCACCATTCAGTCAATACTCCACTCTGCAGTAAACACTCAGCCCCGGCTCGCACCAAAGGAGAGAAGCAGAGCTGAGGGACTTGCCTGCAACTAGACCTACAAGAACTGCAGAGCTGAAGTTCAACCCCAGGCAGAGCCGTTTCCAAGTGTGCTATTACCACCCTCCCTCACCTGCCTGGGTGGAACTCACCGATTCCTACACCGCAGACACCCTAACGATGCTAGAAGCCAGCACCACAGAAGGGCTTAAGGGACAGTCTCAACAGTCAACGCCAGGGACAGCACCTGGGGTGGGGGGCTCCTTCTCTAGAGAGCAATGAATTGGGCAGGGGACCATCAGGGTATCATGCAAACACAAGGACCCTCCTGCACTGCTGGTGGGAACGACAGTGGGTCCAGCCCCTGTGGAGAGCAGTCTGGAGACGTCTCAGAAGGCTAGAAGTGGACCTGCCCTGTGACCCTGCAATTCCTCCCCATCCAAAAAGATGTGTGTGTGCACCTGTGTCCACAGCAGCATGATCTGCTGTGGGTCTGATGTGTGGATGGCTGACACTCCCCCCCCCCCCCCCCCCCGGAAGCTTGTCTGTCAGTCTCCCCTTGGCATGCCAGCCTTGTGGTCGAGCGAGACGTGGCAAGAGTACGCGAGGGAACTTCCTGTCAGTCTCGCCGCATCACCCATCCTTCCCCGCCTTTCTGGTGGGCTTCGCCTTCCATTTCTATTTCCGTTCCCGCACCACCACCCACACCCTCTCATTTCTCCTTTCCTTATAAGGAGATATTGACCTCATGGCCAGCTGGCGACTTCCCTTTATGAATCTGCACAGCTAACCCTTTATAAACTTGTAACTGCGTCACAAAGTTGTTCCGTTCCCCGCAACGGGACCCTAGAGAGGTCTGTGTGTCATCCACTGCCACAATACGCTGGAAGACCCCTTTAGTGAGCGAGCTCCTGCCTCGTTCCGCCTCGTTCCCCCGAGGAACCCCGACAATGTGTAACAGCCAAAACCTGGAAGCAACCCGGGTGTCCAACAGCAGGTGAGTGGCTGAACAAGTTGTGGTCTATAGACATAATGGAATACTACTCAGCTATTAAAAATGTTGAAGTCACCTTCTTCACCTCATCTTGGATGGAGCTGGAAGGAATCATGTTAAGTAAGAGATAAGTCAAAAAGAGAAGGAGGACTATGGGAAGATCTCACTCACAGAAGTTGAAAACTAAGAACAGAAGGGAAAACACGAAGTAGAGCCTGGACTGACATTGGTGTATTGCACCAAAGTAAAGGACTCTGGGGTGGGCAGAAGGGTTCAGGTCCTGGGACAGCAGGGCAGAGTGGAAGCCAACTCTGCAGGAAGGGAGGGAAACGAAAACACTCGGAGGCAAGCAACCTTGGAACCGTTCAGGGAATAGCCTGCGTGGAACGCTGGTCACATTTATTAGGCAACTTTGGCAAAATTCCCACGAATTTGGATCCTTCACCCAATCATGCAATCATCTGGATTACAGACTGAGAGTCTCTCTCTCTCTCTCTCTCTCTCTCTCTCTCTCTCTCCCCCTCTCCTGAACTGAGAGAAGGTGAGAGACGGGGACGCACACTGAGCCTCCTCAGAGCTGGTGTTTCAGCGCGGATCCCAGGGAGGGTGGCCGCCAAAGCTGAAGGACAGCGGCGCACGGCGGGTTTGTCCTCTGACAGCTGGTTCGGTTTCTACTATCAAGTTTGTCTCAGGATGCTGTGTTCAGGTTTTCCACCGCTTATCTCCTGACCTAGCCCCTGCAGCAGAGGAGGACCTAGAGGGAGTTTGTTGTTACGTGGAAAGCTGAGCAACGTTACACATGTACAAACGACTGCATTTCACTGCTGACTGCACACCACTAACCCTCCAATAAAGGAGAGAAACCGGGTAGCGACTACACAGAGACCGGGGACAGTGCGCCTGCCAGGAGCGCGAATGCGGGGCTGCGGAGGGTCAGGGCCTGCTCCTCTCTGGCAGTAGAGCGGCCTGGGGGATTGAACCTGCAGCTTCTGGGGCCTCGGGCATGTAAGCTGCTGCTTTAACAGGTTGAACTGTTTCCCTGGCCCTCACCCCTTTTTTTTAGGTTTTATTTATTCCATATGAGCAGAGGACGGGAGGTGGAGAGAGGAGAGGACCAGAGTGTCACTCGGTACATGTGGCGCTGGAGACAGGACGCGGAGCCTCAGGCATGCAAGTCCTGCACCCTATAGGCTGAGCTCCTTTCCCTGCTGCTAGTGAGTTATTCTGTAGCAGGATTTTTGTTTTTTGTTACACCAGAGCCCTGCTTAGGTTATGGTGGTGCTGGGGACTTTGGACCCTCATTTTTTTTTTTTTAACAATGTATCAGGTTTTAAGTTATGGGTTGACAAACTGTAGCCCATGGGTCTGATACATTAAAAACAAAAACAAACTATGGATTCATTTATGGATAGAGACAGCACAGGGGCCAGGCAGGGGCACACCTGGTTAAGTGCACACATCACAGTGCACAAGGACCAGGTTCAAGCCCTTGGTCCCCATGTGCAGGGGAAAGGCTTCACTAGTGGTGAAGCAGGGCTGCAGGTGTCTGTCTCTCTCCCTCTCTACCTCCTCCCTCAATTTCTCTTTGTCTTTATCCAACAAATAATATAAATAAGAAAAAAAAAAGAGAGAGCCAGAAATTCAGAGGAGAGGGAGATGGAGAGAGAGAGAGACACACACACACCTGCAGCCCTGCTTCACCACTCTGGAAGCTTCCCCCCTGCAGGTGGGGACCAGGGACTTGAATAGATTCATTTATTTTTCAGGAGAGAGCCCTGGCACACTGCGATAACCAGGACCTTCAGCACCCAAGACAGGAAAGCCCAGTGCAGGCTTGGTGTTTCTAGATGGCTAAGAAAACTCCTTCTCTCTCTCTCACACGCAGCTTTCAGAGATCACTGACTAACCGAGCATTTTCAAGCCCTTCCCGGGAGCCCTGCATCACAGGCCGGGGCTCTACCTGTGGCCTGAGTGGGGTTTCCTCTCTAGTGGAGCAGGGCCCTCAACAGGCCCCATCCTCCCGGGAGGGCAGGGCAGGGCAGGGCAGGGCAGGGCAGGGCGGTTCCGACAGGGTGTGGCGGACAAGAGCTGACGCGCCCGGGTGTCACTGCACCTGAACACTTTGCAAGTCTTCATCTGCTAATGCAAGTAAGTCGGCGAGGACATCTGCTTAATACGCTTTGTTTGTCGCTGAGGAAAAACAGGAGGAGAGAGAGAGAGAGAGAGAAAACCAGCCAGCACTCGGGACCTGTGCTGCGGGACTGAGCTCGGCGCTTCCTGCTGGAGTCCAGTGCCTTACCTCATCCACCGCGCCACTTCCTGGACCACAAGACTTCACTTATTTATTTGGCCTCCAGGGTGATTGCTGGGCTCGGTGCCTGCACCATGGATCCACGGCTCCTGGAGGCCATTTTCCCTTTTGTTGCCCTTGTTACGGTTATTATTGTTATTGTTGTCGTCATAGTTGGATAGGACGGAGAGAAATGGAGAGAGGAGGGGAAGACCGAGAGGGGGAGAGACAGACAGACACCTGCAGACCTGCTTCACCGCCTGGGAAGCGACTCCCCTGCAGGTGCGGAGCTGGGGCTCGAACCGGGATCCTCACGCCGGTCCCTGCGCTTTGCACCGCCTGCGCTTAACCCGCTGCGCCGCCGGCCGACCCCCAAGATTTTATCTATTAATGAGAAAGGCAGAAAGACAGAGCGAGGGTGAATATGCGCCAAACTCGAGCCTGCCATGGGCGGCGAGTCTCGCCCCGCCCCTTTGAGCGCAGGAGCCGCAGGAAAGGCGGCACAGCTCGCCCCAAAGGCCGCCGCCCCGCCGCGAGGCTCTCAAACCCGGGTTCCATCGGCGCCGCCATCAGCCGGGCTAACCACGCCCTTCAATCCGCCGGCAGTGCGCAGGGCCCTGGGTTCAAACCCCCGCCCCACTTGCAGGGGGAGCTTCTCTGGCGGAGCAGCCCTGCGGCTGTCTGTCTGTCCCCAGCAGTCAGGACGTCCAGCCCTGTGCAGCCGGCACAGCCTGGAAACCACAGAACAAGCGATGACCACGAGGTGGAGCGAGGGGCAGAAGCCGCGGGCCAGAAAACCGCCAAGGAGGGCGAGCGAAGCAGAGACCTCTCTCAGGGCAGAGATCTCTCGGGGCAGAGACGCCTCTCAGGGCAGAGACGCCTCTCGGGGCAGAGACGCCTCTCGGGGCAGAGACCTCTCTCGGGGCAGAGATCTCTCGGGACAGAGACCCCTCTCGGGGCAGAGACCTCTCTCGGGGCAGAGACGCCTCTCAAGACAGAGACCCCTCTGGGCAGAGACCCCTCTCAGGGCAGAGACCTCTCAGGGCAGAGACCCCTCTCGGGGCAGAGACCCCTCTCAGGGCAGAGACCTCTCTCAGGGCAGAGACCCCTCTCGGGGCAGAGACCCCTCTCAGGGCAGAGACCTCTCTCAGGGCAGAGATCCCCTCTCAGGGCAGAGACCCCTCTCAAGACAGAGACCCCTCTGGGCAGAGACCCCTCTCAGGGCAGAGACCCCTCTCGGGGCAGAGACCCCTCTCAGGGCAGAGACCCCTCTGGGCAGAGACCCCTCTCAGGGCAGAGACCCCTCTCAGGGCAGAGACCCCTCTCAGGGCAGAGACCCCTCTCGGGGCAGAGACCCCTCTCAGGGCAGAGACCCCTCTCAGGGCAGAGACCCCTCTCAGGGCAGAGATCTCTCTCGGGGCAGAGACCCCTCTCAAGCCCAGCGCCTGCTCCGCCCTGCTCAGGACTCCGCCCGCCACCCAGCTCTTCCCCTTCCACAGGAAGAAACGTCCTCGGCCAGAACTAAAGGCCGCCCCGCCCGAGTAGACAGACGGACGCCGGGACGCGCTGCCGCCCGTGTGGACAGACGGACGCCGGGACGCGCTGCCGCCCGTGTGGACAGACGGACGCCGGGACGCGCTGCCGCCCGCGGAGCCTCCCCGTCCCCGTCCCCGTCCCCGTCCCCGTCCCCGTCCCCGTCCCCGGCCCCGGCCCTGGCCCGGAACCCTCGACTCCCCGCGGCCGCGGGAGGCGCCCCCACGCCGAGGCTGCAGCCGGAACCACGTCCAGGCCGGGCGGCCCGGCTTCCCGTCGCCCCCCGAGTGCCCGGCGCCGCGAGAAAGGGCCGCCAGCCCGGGGTGCGGGGCCGGGGCGGGCGGGGCCGCGCACAAGCCGACAGCCGCGCCGCAGGCCGAGGTCCCCCCGCACCCCAGCCCGACCCCGCACCCCGAGGCCCGCGCCCGCACTCACTTTCTCGTGGAAGATGGACTCCATGTTTATTTGTCCGGAGCCAACGGCCCCGCGCCTCCAGCCCCGCCCACGTGACGCAGGCCGGCCAATCCGCCGCAGCACGCGGGTCACGTGGGCCGGCCAATCCGCCGCAGCACGTGGGTCACGTGGGCCGGCCAATCCGCCGCAGCACGCGGGTCACGTGGGCCGGCCAATCCGCCGCAGCACGCGGGTCACGTGGGCCGGCCAATCCGCCGCAGCACGCGGGTCACGTGGGCGGGAGCTACGCGCGCGCGCGCGCGCGCACGTGACCCGGCGGCGCGTCCCCTGGCAGCGCGTCCCCGCGGCTCCGCAGCGCCCCCTGCCGCCTGGAGGCCCCTCGCCGCCGCTGCGCATGCGCCGCCCGCCCGCCCGCCCGCCGGGCTCCTGATGGCCACGCGCCGGGAGCAGGGCGGGAGGCGGGAGAAGCGGCGTGTCCGCAGACGCCGCTCCTGCTGAGGCCGAGGGCCCGGGTTCAAGCCCAGCGCCGCCGGCAGCCAGAGCTCGGCGGCTCTGGGGAAATAATAGTAACAACAACAACAACAATGGGGCGAGCAAAATATAATAACAACAATAGGGCAAGGGTAGTAATAATAATAACAGTAGGGCGAGGGAAATAATAATGACAACAACAACAATAGGGCGAGGGAAATAACAACAATAGGGCGAGGAGGCAGCACGGGTTCCGCAGACCCGCAGCCAGAGCTCCGCATGCCTCTGGGGAAATAATAATAACAATAGGGCGAGGGAAATAATAATAACAGGGCGAGGGAAATAATAACAGGGCGAGGGAAATAATAACAACAACAATAGGGCGAGGGAAATAATAATAACAACAGGGCGAGGGAAGTAATAATAACAACAGGCCGAGGGAAATAATAATAACAACAACAGGGCGAGGAGGCAGCGCGGATCTGCAGCAGGAGGGAGGGACACACGCAGGGCGGGGCCTGCGACTGTTCATCCGGGTTCCCTGCGGGAGCAACATGGCGGCCACCGCCCCTGAGACTGCAGCTGCACATAGTGGAGGCTCCTGCGCCCTCCGGTGGCGGGAATGAAAACTGCCTTTACTGCTCATTGTAATGGGCGGCTCTGGCGCCCTCCGGTGGTGAAACTGAAAACTGCAGCCATTATTCCTTGTGATAGTTGTCTTTGTCGCCCTCCTGTGGCGAAAATGAAAACTGCTTTTACTGCTCATTGTAATGGGCGGCTCTGGCGCCCTCCAGTGGCGAAAATGAAAACCGCAGCCATTATTCCTTGTGATAGTTATCGTTGGCGCCCTCCGGTGGCGAAAATGAAAACTGCCTTTACTGCTCATTGTAATGGGCGACTCTGGCACCCTCCGGTGGTGAAACTGAAAACTGCAGCCATTATTCCTTGTGATGGTTGTCTTTGGCGCCCTCCTGTGGCGAGAATGAAAACTGTTTTTACTGCTCATTGTACTGGGCGACTCTGGCACCCTCCGGTGACGAGAATGAAAACTTCAGCCATTATTCCTTGTGATAGTTATCTTTGGCGCCCTCCTGTGGGGAAAATGAAAACCACAGCCATTATTCCTTGTGATGGTTGTCTTTGGCGCCCTCCTGTGGGGAAAATGAAAACCACAGCCATTATTCCTTGTGATGGTTGTTTTTGGCGCCCTCCGGTGGCGGGAATGAAAACTGCTTTTACTGCTCACTGTAGTGGCTGACTCCGGCGCCCTCCGGTGGCGGGAATGAAAACTGCAGCCATTGTGGCGCATGGTGGCTGCTCTACTGTCCTTGACGGGGAAGATTCAAGCTGCTTCCACGACTCCTTGGTCAGTAGTCACTTGGGTAAGAAAGTCAAGCCGTTTTCAGAGTCCTGCTCCTTTGTCCCCTGCCGGGCCCTGCGGCGCTGTCCCTTGTTGCTGTGCAGCAACAGCCCCTCCTGAGCTCCGAGACCGTCTGAGGCATCTCATGCGCCTTCTCGGCTCTCAGCTCTGCTGTCTGGTTCCAGGAAACGGGCTTGAAAGGGGGTCGCCCAGAAGAGACCCTTGTCCTCCCCCCGCCCAGGAAGTCTGCCGGCACAGACCTCCTTCAGGCCGCCTGGTCCCAGGGCTCCAGTCCAGCCGGGCAGGGGTTCCCGACATCAGGAAGCCCCTCTGGTCCCGGGAGGAAGCATCCTCCTCCTCCCACCGTGAGGCCAGGAAGGCACAGCTGCGGTGGAAGCCCTCACAGGGTTTCCTGGCTTGTGGTGCAGGGGCCTGACTTGGGGTTGGTGGCCCTGCCCTCCACCTGCAGGGGACGTGGGGTGATCTCTCTGCTGGGAGCCAGGAAGCGGCGTGGCTGTCCTGCACCCCCTCTGCCCACTCAATACACTCACCATGACGACTCATTCCAGGCCACTGCTTCCCCTATGGGTCACTCGACACATCTGTACACACACCCAGGACTATCAGAAAGGTCATGAAGGTTTCCTCTTTTTCTATGCAAAAATCCCTCATGACCTTTTAAAATTATTTATTATTGGGTAGAGTTGGAGAAACTTAGAGAGAAAGGGGAGATAGAAACGGAGACAGACAGAGACACCTGCAGTCCTGCTTCACCACCCGTGAAGCTCCCCCTGCAGGTGGGGACTGGGGTCCCTGCACACGGGTGAGTGTGCACTTAGCCAGGTGTGCTACCACTTTCTTTACAATCTATTTAAACACAGAAGTGAAAGCAACACGGGTGAGGTCTAGCTGGCACCAAGCCCAGGTGAGAGTGAGCCCCCTGCCCCCTTTGCCTGGGGTCACCGCCCCCGGGCAGGCAAATGGAGCTGGCATTCCCAGCGGGACTCCTCACTGCTCTGCCTGCTCTGGCATCCACCCCCCAGGGGAGAGGGGCCTGGACGTGACTGGGGAGGGACCGCCGGGGCCCAGGACAGTGCTGCTCTGTCCCTCGCGCTGTGCCCAGAGGCACAGGTGCCGGGAGAGGGCTGAGCCCGCCTCGTCCTGTCCCGACCCCGGAGCTCTCCCAGCCCCTCGCAGGGCACGACACTCAGCAGGCTCGAGATGAGCTGTGCCCTGAGGAGGCAGGAGCCGGGGGAGCCCATAATCTCAGTGCTGAGGTCAGCGCTGGTCTGGGGTGTGATGTGCGGCCACCGCGGGAGCAGGTTGCGGCAGGGAGTTGCCCCTCACACCCCACTCCTCGGGAGCTCACAGAGTCCAGACCTCACACCGTTCCTGGAAGTTGATATCAGTGCAACTCTCCCACCAGCACTCCCAATCAGCCACCAAGATGTCAGACAGAGCCATAGAATATGCATCGGGAGACAGCCCTGATGTCCTCCTGGAGGAGGTGTGCTCGGATGGTGAGTGTCTTGAGGGACTTCCGGGAGCTCCAGGAAATGGGGGAGGCTGCTGTGTGTGGCCTCTGGGAGTCCCAGCTCCACGGGGCCTGAGATCTCTGATCCCACAGCTGCTCCCACCCTGAGTGCACCCTAACTTTTTTCCAGAGAGGGCCATCGCTGTCACCCAAGTCCTCCAGGAGTTCTTCCGGGAATTCTCCACAGAAACCACCCAGGCAAGTCAGTGGGTCCACTGACAAAGACTCCGGAGACCCCAAAGACACCCCCCAGGAGGAAGGCAGTAATTTCTACCACAGAGCAGGTAAGGGTCTTCCTCCAGCACACAGCCCACCAGCACAGGGTGGGGGGAGGGCACACGTATGACCTGGGGTCCCAGCAGGTGGCCCCAAGCCTCCAGGAACAAGATGGATGCACCTGGAGCGGCTCCGGGACCCACGGGGCAGCCAGCAGGCTCCAGCAGCTGCAGCTGGCCACATGTGGCCAGTCTCCCCAGCACTGGTCCCTGCTGTGAGCACCGGGGCTCCTCAGAGGCCTGTCCCCTGCCATTCCCCAGGACCCGAGAGAGGCTCTCAAGACCTTTCCAGCATGGAGCAGAAGTCACACGGGCTGGGTGGGGTTTCTCTCAGAGACAAGATGATGGGGGGGGGGCTATAGGAACACAAAGTCTTGAAAATCAGGGGAGACTTCCTGGAGGAGGCAGAGTCTCAAGGATGAGTAGGTGTTTGACCAGGCTAAGATTCTTTGAGCAGGCAGCAGAGGTAGGAAGGCCAGAGATGGTTCTGGAAGTGATTCAGGGGCGGAAACATGGAGCCGTCCAGGGGCTGGGGAGAGACACCAGGTGGGCTCTCACAAAAGGGGCTTTGTTTTCCACCAAAAGGCTTTTATTCATTTCCCCCACCCAGAGCCCACACCCACCACCAGTCCTGGGTGTGGCTGAGCTTGGCAAGGCAGCTGGCTGGGCAGAGGTGCGAGGGGTGCTGGCTGCACCTCAGGACAGAGGCGCCAGGTAGAAGCTGAGCGGGTCCCAGGTGTCTGGGCTCCACCCTGGAGCCTGGGGAAGCGGCAGGAGTCAGGCCAGGGGTTCTGGGGACAGTCCTGTGAAAACTGAGCTCCCCCAAGCAGAACAAAAGACTGCAGGTTGAGTGGGCAGGGGGGTTGGAGAGACCCGTGTCCAGGCAGGACCCTTCCGTCCAGCCTCGGCCCCCATGTCCGGGCAGGACCCTCCTGTCCAGCCTCGGCCCCACGTCCAGGCAGGACCGGCTGTCGGTCACAGGGCCTGGGGCTCCCGCAGGACGGGGCAGGGCGGGCCGTCATCCAGCGGACCGTAGACAAAGTGGAAGTCGCGGCGGGGCTGGACCTGCAGCAGGTGGGCCTTGAAGCGGTGGGGCAGAGCGTCATCCGCCAGCTGGAAGCGCCGTCCGTCCACCTGCACGAAGAGCCTCTGCTCCTGTGGCCGGGCGGCCGCGAACCTCTCCGCGCACAAGGCACACAGCGTGGCGGCGGGGGTGTCGGGCCTGGTGGCCAGTGTCCGCGCCTGCCGCTCGGGCTCCAGGTAGGACACGCAGATGAAGTCCTGAGAGGGGGTGGGGGGCGGTCAGCGGTGGGGGTCCTCTGGGGGGAGGGGGTGGCAGGACCCATCCCTGCGGGGGTTGAGGCCCTGGACCGGTGCCTCCCCTCCACGCACCTGCGTGGGACTGGCCATGACGATCACTGGTTAGCGCCAACTCCTCTTGCAAATTCGGCCAGCCCCTCCCCCCATAGCACCCATCCCCTCCCCCAGGGCTCCTCTCCCAGCCCTTCCTCCAACCCCTCCCCCAGGGTCCCCCCCAGGGTCCCCCTACACCACTTGCAAGTCAAGGGTGCCCCAACATTCACCCAGGCCCCCCTCTCCCCCAGGCGCCCCAGAACGCCATGTGAGTTAGGGCACAGGGGCGTCCACAGACCCCAGTTCAGCCCTGGGGGGGGAACGGAGCAGCAGAGCTGGAGGCCCATGGAGGGGAGGGTGAGTTTAGGACATGCAGAGGGTGCACTGCGTCCTCCCCCCATCACTAGGGCTTCACCTGTCCAGACCAGCTTCCTTCAGGCCGACAGACACTAACATACACCAGCAGGGGAGCCCGCTGAGTGCAGCTCAAACCCAGTCACAGGCTGGACGGAGCAGGTGTGCTATCCTGCCAGCCCTTCCTCTCCTCAAGGTCCTGTGCGCCCTGCCTTCCATGGCTGTCACGTGGCGAGCTCTCCCGGCCTCTCACTGCTCCCACCATCCTCATCTGGCCAGTTGGATCCCCACACCTGCTCCCACTTCTGTCTTTCTCTTCCTCCATCCTTCCTTCTGCTCCACCCAGAGAGGGGAGTGGCCTCAGCTCCTGCATACAGGGACCCCTGGATTGGGCCTGGGGGTCTGAGCCTCAGGCTCCCAAGTCTGGGAGCTCCCACCATGCTCTCTCCCGGGGCTCTGTCTCTTCCTCCCACCCCACTGGTTCCAACTAGGAGGAAGCAGGAAGCTCCCCACCGTCACTCTGGGCGGCAGGAACATGCGCCCTGCCACCCCAGACCCCCACCCCCCGGCCGGGGTCCCACCTGCACGGAGGAGCGGGAGGCCCGCGCCTTGTTGAGAGTGCGCCTGCGCTCCCAGCGGTGGATGGAGTCCTGCACCTCCACGCTCAGCTGCCGGGTGACCGTGATCTTGTCGTAGTTCTTGATGTGCTCGAGGGCTCCATAGGTGGTGGTCAGGTAGTAGGAGCCTGCGGAGAGTGGGGCTGCTGCCAGGTGCCTCTGGCAAGGGACCAAGCAAGGGGCTGGGCGCAGATGCCCCCAAGAGCCAGGAGCAGGCTGGGTCAGGGTCTCTCAGGAGCAGGCTGGGTGCAAGTACCCTCTGCAGGTCTCTCATGCTCTGCCCCAACCTCACATGTGCATCCCTTGCTCGATTCCGCCTCAGTTTCCCCATCTGCAAGCACCATGGTGTTGGACAGACTGCTGTGCTTGGTAGATGACCCGAGGGTGGGCGGGAGGGGTCGCCCTCTGGGGCAAAGGCCATGCCAGCACAGCTCTGCCAGGCAAGCCGCATTTTCTCTCCCGCCTGCCCCCCAACTCTCTTCCTCATGACTGGGGTCTGCAGTACCCGCCAGCACCACCAGGTGGCAGGCTCAGCTCTGAGCAGAGCGCAAGGTGGGGAAAGCTCTGAGTCCGGAGGGCAAGTGACAGGTAGATGAGCAGACAGACAGACAGATGTCTGGGAGGCAGATGGGCGAGTGGGTGGGCGGCTATGTGCAAGGGTAGAGAATGGATCTGCTGGTGGGTGGACAGATGGACAGGTGACTGAGGGAGCAGACAGGTAGATGGGTGGATAGGCTGGTGGAGGGCAGACCGGCTAGCAGGGTGAACAGATGGGTGGCTGGGTGGGTGAGGAGGGCACCTGATGGATGGGCAGACAGATGGAGTGGGTAGCAGAAAACCACCCTTGAAAGGCTAACTTCTACTGAACTCTAACATCCTCTGGAAGACAGGACATTCCAGCTTCCAGAAGATTTTTAGCTAGAGGAGAAAAAGAAGGTCTAGACTCCAGTGCACCAGTCACAGACACAGAAGGAAGCAGAGGTCAGAGCTGGACATGAGACTGAGCTACAGAAACCAAAGGTTCAGAACCTAAGATACAAGCCCCAAGTCCCAGAGCCACAGGCCCCAAGTCCCAAATACCCACAGGCCCAAAGTCCAAAAGCCCAAAACCCAGAGCGGCAGAGCCCCAGAAACTAGAACGCAGAAACACAGAACCCAGAACACCAGAGGCCAGGGCTTCAGAGATCCAAAACCCAGGGCAACAGAGCACAACAGACCCAAAATCCCAAGACCTAAAACCCCAAAACTCAGACAACAGAGCCCTGAGCCCCAGAATCCCAGAGCCCAGAGCCCCAGAATCCCAGAGCCCAGAGCCCAGAATCCCAGAGCCCAGAGCCCCAGAGCCCCAGAGCCCAGAGTCCCAGAGTCCCAGAGTCCAGAGTCCCAGAGCCCAGAATCCCAGAGTCCCAGAGTCCAGAGCCCAGAATCCCAGAGTCCCAGAGTCCAGAGTCCAGAGTCCAGAGCCCAGAGCCTCAGAATCCCAGAGCCCCAGAATCCCAGAGCCCAGAGTCCCAGAGCCCAGAGTCCCGAGCCCCAGAGCACAGAGCCAGAGCCCAGAATCCCAGAGTCCAGAGCCCCAGAATCCCAGAGCCCAGAGTCGAGAGCCCCAGAATCCCAGAGCCCAGAGTCCCCAGAGTCCAGAGCCCTGAGCCCTAGAGCCCAGAGTCCAGAGTCCCAGAGCCCAGAGTCCCAGAGCTAAGAGCCCCAGAGCCCAGAGTCCAGAGCCCAGAGTCCCCAGAGCCCAGAGTCCCAGAGCCCAGAATCCCAGAGCCCCAGAATCCCAGAGCCCAGAGTCCCCAGAGCCCAGAATCCCAGAGCCCCAGAGCCCAGAATGCCAGAGACCCAGAAGCCCAGAATCCCAGAGCCCCAGAATCCCAGAGCCCAGAGCCCAGAGTCCAGAGTCCCCAGAGCCCAGAGTCCCCAGAGCCCAGAGCCCCAGAATCCCAGAGCACCAGAATCCCAGAGCCCCAGAGCCCAGAATCCCAGAGACCCAGAGCCCAGAATCCCAGAGCCCCAGAATCCCAGAGCCCCAGAGCCCAGAGCCCAGAGTCCCCAAAGCCCAGAGCCCAGAGCCTAGAGCCCCAGAACCCAGAGCGCCAGAGTCCCAGAGTCCAGAGCCCAGAGTCAGAGCCCCAGAGCCCAGAGCCCCAGAGCCCAGAGTCCAGAGCCCAGAGTCCAGAGGCCCAGAGCCCAGAGCCCCAGAGTCCAGAGTCCAGAGCCCAGAGTCCAGAGCCCAGAGCCCTGAGTCCAGAGCCCCAGAGCCCAGAGTCCAGAGCCCTGAGCCCTAGAGCCCAGAGTCCAGAGTCCCAGAGCCCAGAGTCCCAGAGCTAAGAGCCCCAGAGCCCAGAGTCCAGAGCCCAGAGTCCCCAGAGCCCAGAGTCCCAGAGCCCCAGAATCCCAGAGCCCCAGAATCCCAGAGCCCAGAGTCCCCAGAGCCCAGAATCCCAGAGCCCCAGAGCCCAGAATGCCAGAGACCCAGAAGCCCAGAATCCCAGAGCCCCAGAATCCCAGAGCCCAGAGCCCAGAGTCCAGAGTCCCCAGAGCCCAGAGTCCCCAGAGCCCAGAGCCCCAGAATCCCAGAGCCCCAGAATCCCAGAGCCCCAGAGCCCAGAATGCCAGAGACCCAGAGCCCAGAATCCCAGAGCCCAGAGCCCAGATCCCAGAGTCCCAGAGCCCAGAGCCCCAGAGCCCAGAGTGCCCAGAGCCCAGAGCCCCAGAATCCCAGAGCCCCAGAATCCCAGAGCCCAGAGTCCCCAAAGCCCTGAGCCCAGAGCCTAGAGCCCCAGAACCCAGAGCGCCAGAGTCCCAGAGTCCAGAGCCCAGAGTCAGAGCCCCAGAGCCCAGAGCCCCAGAGCCCAGAGCCCCAGAGCCCAGAGTCCAGAGCCCCAGAGTCCAGAGGCCCAGAGCCCAGAGCCCCAGAACCCAGAGTCCAGAGTCCAGAGCCCGGAGCCCAGAGCCCAGAGTCCAGAGGCCCAGAGCCCAGAGCCCCAGAACCCAGAGTCCAGAGCCCAGAGCCCAGAGTCCAGAGCCCAGAGCCCTGAGTCCAGAGCCCCAGAGCCCAGAGCCCCAGAGCCCCAGAGCCCAGAGTCCAGAGTCCCAGAGTCCAAAGCACAGAGTCCAGAGTCCAGAGCCCAGAGTCCCCAGAGCCCCAGAGTCCCCGAGTCCAGAGTCCAAGAGCCCAGAGTCCTGAGTCCAGAGCCCCAGAGCCCAGAGTCCAGAGTCCCAGAGCCGAGAGCCCAGAGTCCCTAGAGCCCCAGAGTCCCAGAGCCCAGAGCCCCAGAGCCCAGAGCCCCAGAGCCCAGAGCCCCAGAGCCCAGAGCCCAGAGCCCTGAGCCCAGAGCCCCAGAATCCCAGAGCACAGAGCACAGAGCACAGAGCCCAGAGCCCAGAGTCCAGAGTCCCCAGAGCCCCAGAGCCCAGAGTCCCCAGAGCCCCAGAATCCCAGAGCCCAGAGTCCCCAGAGCCCAGAGCCCCAGAGCTCAGAGCCCAGAGCCCCAGAATCCCAGAGCCCAGAGCCCCAGAGCCCAGAGTCCCAGAGCCCCAGAGCCCCAGAGCCCAGAGCCCCAGAGCCCACAGCCCAGAGCCCAGAGTCCCAGAGCCCAGAGTCCCAGAGCCCAGAGTCCAGAGCCCCAGAGTCCAGAGCCACAGAGTCCAGAGCCCCAGAGCCCAGAGTCCCGGAGCCCCAGAGTCCAGAGCCAGAGCCCAGAATCCCAGAGTCCAGAGCCCCAGAATCCCAGAGCCCAGAGTCCAGAGCCCAGAGTCCAGAGCCCCAGAATCCCAGAGCCCAGAGTCCCCAGAGTCCAGAATCCCAGAGCCCAGAGCCCCAGAATCCCAGAGCCCAGAATCCCAGAATCCCAGAGTCCAGAGCCCAGAGCCCCAGAATCCCAGAGCCCAGAGTCCAGAGCCCAGAGTCCAGAGCCCCAGAATCCCAGAGCCCAGAGTCCCCAGAGTCCAGAATCCCAGAGCCCAGAGCCCTGAGCCCAGAGCCCCAGAATCCCAGAGCCCAGAGCACAGAGCCCAGAGTCCAGAGTCCCCAGAGCCCAGAGTCCCCAGAGTCCCCAGAGCCCCAGAATCCCAGAGCCCAGAGTCCCCAGAGCCCAGAGCCCCAGAGCTCAGAGCCCAGAGCCCCAGAATCCCAGAGCCCAGAGCCCAGAGTCCCAGAGCCCAGAGTCCCAGAGCCCAGAGTCCCAGAGTCCAGAGCCCCAGAGCCCAGAGCCCAGAGCCCCAGAGCCCCAGAGTCCAGAGCCCCAGAGCCCAGAGTCCAGAGTCCCAGAGCCCAGAATCCCAGAGCCCAGAGTCCCCAG
>NC_080183.1:367768-443530 GCF_950295315.1 Erinaceus europaeus
ACCAGTCCCGCGTCTGGGGCACTGTGGGTAGAGTGGTGCCCTCCCGAAGCTGGGATTCTAGGGCCTCACGTCCGCACAAGTTCACTCCCAGGCCACACTTTCACTCAGAGTCAGGGAGGAGACCGCAGCACCAGGGCACCCCCGGCCCCCACCCCACAGCACCCCATGTGCTGCCTGAGCCGAGACCCCCGGCCCCCACCCCATTACCCGGTGGGCGGTCCCCACCCCGAGCACCTTGGAATGAGACCATACTTGGAAATCAGGTCAGCCTGGGTGCCGGCTAAGATGAAGTCACACTGGGCCTGGGCGGGGCGACTCACCCTGCGTGACTAGCAGGCCCATAAAAGGGGAACTGGACAAAGACACACGAGAGCACAGGAAGCCTGGCCACGGAGGTTCCAGGAGCTGGCAGGAGGGCCCGCAGAGGGGGCAGGACCCTGCAGACCCCTTTACACCGGGACCTTGGGACAGTGCATTCGCAGGCAGCCAGAGTGGGCCTTGGGGACCCTTAGTTAGGGCACACACAGCGTGGCTGGCTCCTGAGGGCCTCTGCTGAGGGTCACTGCCACCCGCCCAGGGCTGAGGGTCGTTGCCAATAGCCAGTGACCCATCTCAGCGAGGAATGGTGAGCTGACAGGCACTGCTAAGAGTACAGAGACCACATGCCCCAGACAGCCACCTCTCTCCAAGCCTCCTGAAGACTATGAACCAGACAAGCGACCACAGCAGCCCTGCCGGCTGAGCCCACTGCTGACCCCCGAGTCCCAGGCAGCCCCCCACCCGCACGGGAAGCAGCCCCCGACCATCTGGCCCCTGTGACCAGCCACCCTCCACTTCTGCCTCTACTCTTACAGGCCACTGCCGACAGTGCTCTCAGAACCTCCAAAGGGGCTCTGACGCTCTGACAGACACTCTGACAGACTCTGACAGACACTGACACTCTGACACTCTGGCACTCTGACAGACACTCTGACAGACACTCTGGGTTAAGGGAAGAGCTGTTTCAGTCTGGGGGAGGTGGACACCCCGAGACACCTGCAGTGTGGCAGCCGACCCTGGCCGTCCTCCCAGCCCCAGAACCCCCTCGCCCCCGCAGCCCGCAAGCCCCACCTGGGTTGCCGAGGGCCATGGAGTCATAGATGAGCTTGCAGGTCTTGAGCAGGATGGAGATCTTCTTCTCGGGAGAGTAGGCCTTGTGCATGCTGGTGAACTTGTGCAGGATCTTGTCCATGACGGGCACCTCGGGCACACTGGTGGTCACGCCCAGGTCGGTGGTGGTGGTGGCCAGGATCACCAGCTGGTTGTCGTGCAGCTGCTGCAGAGAGCGGTCTTTGGCGTGGATCTCGCGCAGGCAGGAGTTGATGGCTCCCCTCAGGGGCTTCAGGACGCACTTGTACAGGGCGGACTCCACAATGGCTCCTGGGGGTGGGGTGGGGTGAGCACCAGCCGGGAGGGGCCTGCAGCCATGCACACCCTCGGGGCCCTGGGAGACGCCGCAGCCCCAGGCCGCCCTGACTGGGGAGCCCCCTCTGGCCCTGGGGAGGCTGTAGCCCCACCCTGAACCCAGGAGGAGGGGCCGAGCTCTGGGGTCACTAGGACGGGGGGGGGGGGGGGGGGGGGGCAAGTCCCATCCCCGTCCCTGCCCCCGTGGGGAGCCGCCTGAGCCCCACAACCAGGGGGAACCCGTGACAAGTGGCCCGCTCCCACACCTCCTCTCCTCGCCTCAGCCTCGGTAGCAGGAGGGCGTGTGGGAAGCCCTGCCCCACCCCAGCCGTCTGCCGTCCTCAGGCTGCCAGAAGTGACCCGGCAGGGCCTGGCCCTTGCCTGCCCCGCCATCTCCCCAGCGGCATAGTCCGGGGCTGCCCGGCCCGCCGGGAATTGGAATCGCCTTGCAGGTAGAGCCGGGAGCGCCCGAGCGCGGGCCTGTGGGCAGGTCACCGGGGGCACTCCAACGGGCAGAACCCGCCCGCCCGCCCGCCCGCCCGCCGTCGGGCCGCACTGACCCAGCTCGTCCTCCGAGTGCGGCAGGGGCTCCGCCAGGGCGCGCAGCTCCGTGCTCTGCAGCAGGTAGCTCCTGAGCTGCGTCATCATGGTACGGATCTCCTGCAGCAGCTCGGTGCTGGAGGCCTGGCGCGCCATCATGTCCAGGCTGTAGGCCTTGTAGTCCTGCACCAGGCTGCCGAAGTAGGCCGCGCGGTCCTGGGCCAGCTCCACCACCCGCCGGTACAGCTTGCGGTTGGTGGGCAGCAGGGCATGCAGCGCGCTGCTGAAGCTGGCCAGGCTGAGGCGGTGACGCGCCCGGCCCAGCAGCAGGGATGGCTTCTTCCTCACGCCGGGCGGCTCGGGCTCCTCCTCAGCGCTGCTGGTGGAGTAGGAGTCCTGGTCGGTGGCCAGGGAGCCCAGGGAGCCCTTGAATTCGGCCGTGCTGTGGGGCTGGGCGCCAGCCTGCGGGCTCTGGGTGAGGGCCTGTGGCGCGGGGCTCCGGCTTCTCTGCGGAGGGCTGGGTGGCGGCTTCTGGGGGGCCGCCGCCTCCGTGCAGAGCTCCTGGCTCTCTAGGGGACTCGGGAGCATGGAGGCCAGCTGCCTAGAAACCCTCTTCTTCCGAGGGGGCGGGACGGGGGGTGGCCGCATCTTCCTGGCCTGCTCCGGCGCGCTGTCCGGGTCCCCGGCTGCAGCTGCCACTTCCTGACCGGGCTCCGGGGTCCTCTGCAGCCCATCCCCTGGGGTGCCTGCGGTGTCCTGGGGCGGCAGGCTGGAGACACCCGGCCAGGCCCCCTCGGCCTCCACCTTCCCTGCACCCGGCTCCTCCAGGCTCAGCCTCTCCGAGACACGGCGGCGGGGAGGGGCCGCGGGGACATTCTTCTTGGCAGGGACTGGAGGGACTGGAGCCTGCTTTGGGGGGCCTGGGGTGGCCCCCATCTTCACTTCTTCCTCCCTGAGGGGGCCCAGGCCCGAGAAGGGTCCTGAGAGCCTCTCACAGGCCGTCATGGGCGGCTGGCTCTGCTGCTCCACGAGGCCGGGGGCATGGAGGACCAGGTGGGGGTCAGGCGCTGGGGGTATGGGGGGCAGGGCTTCAGGAGGGCTAGGGACAGCGGTGTGGGGGCCAAGCACAGGACCTGTCTGAGCAGGTGCAGGGGATGGAGGAGGCCGGGCCTGGCCTGAGGGCGGGGGTGGGGGCGCAGGACGCCGGGGAGCCCACCTGGAGGTGGGGGAGGTAGGCTGGGGGGCGGGGGGCGGCAGGCACTTGGGGCCGCTCTCGGCAGGCAGGGTGGCACCACAGTCCTCGATGAAGACGGGGTTCACGAACCACAGGCGGTCGGCGCCCAGGGCCAGCTGGAGCTCACAGGGGCAGCTGGCAGGATGGGCGGCAGGCGTGGCACTGGGGGCCAGCTCCCTGAGGGGCTCTCCGGAGTTCTCACCTCCTGAGCGGGGGTTCAGCGAGGAATCCCAGAAGCCTGTGGGAACGAGAGAGGAAGAGGCTCCGGTCTGGGCAGGGAACAGGGGAGGCTGGCAGGGGGCGAACACCAGGTTTCACCAGCCGGACTGTTGCTCCCACTGGGCTGTTAGAAGCCTCTCCCACCACTTCCTGCTTCTGCAGGGGAAGCCCCGGGCCTCCATCACAGCCTGGGCCGGGCTTCAGGCCCCCGCCCCCAGACAGCCCTCCAGAACACAGGTCAGGGTGACACAGGCCGGGCTTGCTGCAAGCCCTTCCGGGTGGGGCAGGGTCCCCACAGTGGCCTCCTCCCCAGGCCTGTTCTATTATCAGCAGAGCACTGCTCAGCGCAGGCCACTGGGGTGCCGGGCCAAGCCCGCCACCTCTCACAGGAAGCCCTGTGCTCCTGTGGCGTGTCTCCCCGTCTCCCCGCCCAGCCTCCGTGGGGGTGAGTGGTCAGGGGAAGGTGCAGGCAGGGAGCTCTGACCTGACACTTGTGGCCAGTGGGCATCCCCGTGGGGGCTGCCTTCCCACTGCACAGGAAGTCTTCATTTAGTTAAAGATTTGCCTTTATTTCATGCGGTGGACAGAGAGGGAGAGGGAGAGAGAGAGAATCTATTGTACCCACGGTGCCGGGATAGAACCTGGAGCCTCGGACACGTGAGTCTTGCACCCCACCAGCTGAGCGATTTCCCAGGCTGCAGGAAGCCTGGCTCTGGTCAGTCAAAGGACAGGCGAGGTCCAGGGCACATGACTTCCAGGTACACCAGGCCCCACAGAGAATCTCCAGGAAGCTCTGCCACCCCACACACACATATTTGGAGCAGAATTTCTTTGCTTGTGGACCCCGTGAGCTCCCTCAAGCAGCAACGTGTGGAGCCAGGTCTTGTTCAAAATGGTAAAAATAAAATAGAATAAAATAACTGGTTATGAAAGGGAGGGACTGAAAGGGGAGGGGGAGGGCTCCAGGGCTCAGCTCTGGCCGCAGGTAGCTGACCCTGTGGCCGCGGGCCGAGGGCACGCCAGCTGGTGCTCTGCTGGGCTGAGGCAGCGCCCAGGAAAGCCACCACAGCGCTGCTGTCCTGATGCTCCTACGTGCCGCCGGGGGGCTTGATCCCAGGTCCTCACACATGAGATGGGCGCTCCAGCACCTGAGTTATCTCCCGACCGCCCTCCTCCACACCCAGGAACTTCTGAAAAGATGTATTTCCTGAGAGAAGATGCTCAGAACGTCACTCTGGCACACACACAGTGCCGGGAACCAAACCAGGAGCCTCCAGCCTGCATGGCGCGCACCGAGCAGCAGCCAGGCCACTGCAGACACCCACAGAGCTGCAGTCTCTGATGGACTGGCGGCGGGCCAGGGCCACAGAGGTAGAGCCGGTCAGGGTTAAGGTTACAGCCTCCTCAGAGGAACTTGCAACACTTCCCAGCTCCGCTGCTCCCTCATAGGGTGCGGGAGGGTGGGGTGGGGTGTGTGCCCCAGAAGCGGGCTGTGGCAAGCACACAGCAGGTCCTGGGCACTGACCGGTGCCCGACGGGACCAACAGGAGTGAGGAGAATGGAGGTCCTGGGCTGGACTGCGGGTCTCGCAAGAACACGGGTGCTGACCAGCTCTCTGGTTTCTTCCCAGCATGCAGAGCTCTGGGGAAACAGAGTTCAGGGCACGGAGCTCTGCAGGGACCTGGGAGTGAGTGAATGAGTGAGCAGCGGGGAACCAGGGCTACTGGAGATGAACTGAAAGGCCAGGAGGTGGCTCAGACTTGCAGGCGCGAGGCCCAGGGTTCAATCCCTGACATAGCAGAGCTCAGGCTTCTTCGAGAAATCATTTCTTTAAAAAAAGGAAGCAGGCAAGTGGCTCTCAGCAGCCTGCAGAACAAAGTCACGCAAAGCTAGCTGTCGCCACGGCTGTGAGACCTTATCTGGGCCAACATACCAGACCCGGGCTCAGCACTGAAGCCCAAGATGTGCCAGCCTGTAGGCATGCATCTTGCCAGCTGTCTGTTGTTACAAGACTCAGGTATTTGGGCAGGCGAGGGCTGTGTAGACAGGGGGACAGTGTCAGGGGCTGGGCGGGCGAGGGCCGTGTAGACAGGGGGACAGTGTCAGGGGCTGGGCGGGTGAGGGCCGTGTAGACAGGGGGACAGTGTCAGGGGCTGGGCGGGCGAGGGCCGTGTGGACAGGGACAGTGTCAGGGGCTGGGCGGGCGAGGGCCGTGTGGACAGGGACAGTGTCAGGGGCTGGGCGGGCGAGGGCCGTGTAGACAGGGGGACAGTGTCAGGGGCTGGGCGGGCAAGGGCCGTGTAGACAGGGACAGTGTCAGGGGATGGGCGGGCGAGGGCCGTGTGGACAGGGACAGTGTCAGGGGCTGGGCGGGCGAGGGCCGTGTGGACAGGGACAGTGTCAGGGGCTGGGCGGGCGAGGGCCGTGTGGACAGGGACAGTGTCAGGGGCTGGGCGGGCGAGGGCCGTGTAGACAGGGACAGTGTCAGGGGCTGGGCGGGCGAGGGCCGTGTGGACAGGGACAGTGTCAGGGGCTGGGCGGGTGAGGGCCTTGGACCTTGTTGGGAGTGTGGGGGAGAAGGTTTCACACTGAGGAGCCTGGCCAGGAGGGACGAGTGAGTGCGGCCCGGCGTCCAGGTGTCTGAGGAGGCACGAAGGCAGGTGTGTGTGGTGAGTAGACAGCCAGGTCCTCAGAGTTCAGTGCTCACTGGACTCAGCTGCGAGGGTTCTGCTGAGCCTTTGTGTCTGCAGGGTCCCGCCACTCCTGGCAGACCCTGACTTGCTTATTCTTAAGACAGAAAGTGAAATGAGACAGCCCACACGCATCAAAGACTGCGCCTTCACTCTCACCAGGAGAACCCCCACCACTGGGCGCTGAGCAGCCTGATTCTCCGCAGATAGTGGGAGTCAGTCTCCTCAGCAGGGTAGGAAGGAGGCGCCCAACCTGGGAGCGGATTGGCAGCGGGTGGACAACCGCCTAAGAGCCAGGTGACCTTTGACTCGAGAGTCCCGTGTCTCCCTTCTCTGCCCCAGTCCCGCATCTCCCTTCTCTGCCCCGGGCCTTGCTCAGAGCCCTGCTCACTGTGCTCCCTGCAGCTCCCACCACGGAACCAAGGACAGTCCTCCTCTTCCGGCTCTGCTCCCACCCGGGGACTGAGAGGCCAGCCTCTGCTTGGCTCTGGGCAAGGACTCCTGGCGCCCTGGCCCCGGGGGTGCCAGGTCTGGGCAGAGCTCCGGTTCCCAAGAAAGGCCTCCTCGGGCTCCACTGGTGTCCCGTTCAGGGGAGTGAGTCTGCACAGTAAACCCCACATCTCACTTCTCTCTCTCTCCACTTTCACACGGCGGGGGGATGTTCCTCCTCTAGGAGTAGTGGGTTTGTGTAGACACAAGTCCCAGTGGGGGAAAAGCCAGCTACAATAAATAATACTAATAATTATTATTATAATAATAAAGGGCACAAGACTGGGAGCTAGCTCACCTGGGAGAGCACCAGCCTTACTACCTGGGCCCTCCGGGTTCAAACCAGGCGCTACATGGGCTCCCGGCACTGGGGGGCCCCGACTTGCAACAAGCTGCAGGGTCTCTCCCTGTTTCTCTCTCTGAAATGCCGCAGTGTCTCCCTGTTTCTCTCTCTGAAATGCCGCAGTGTCTCCCTGTTTCTCTCTCTGAAATGCCGCAGTGTCTCTCCCTGTTTCTCTCTCTGAAATGCCGCAGTGTCTCTCCCTGTTTCTCTCTCTCTGAAATGCCGCAGGGTCTCTCCCTGTTTCTCTCTCTCTGAAATGCCGCAGTGTCTCTCCCTGTTTCTCTCTCTGAAATGCCGCAGTGTCTCCCTGTTTCTCTCTCTGAAATGCCGCAGTGTCTCTCCCTGTTTCTCTCTCTCTGAAATGCCGCAGTGTCTCCCTGTTTCTCTCTCTCTGAAATGCCGCAGTGTCTCTCCCTGTTTCTCTCTCTCTGAAATGCCGCAGTGTCTCCCTGTTTCTCTCTCTGAAATGCCGCAGTGTCTCTCCCTGTTTCTCTCTCTGAAATGCCGCAGTGTCTCTCCCTGTTTCTCTCTCTGAAATGCCGCAGGGTCTCCCTGTTTCTCTCTCTGAAATGCCGCAGTGTCTCCCTGTTTCTCTCTCTCTGAAATGCCGCAGTGTCTCCCTGTTTCTCTCTCTCTGAAATGCCGCAGTGTCTCCCTGTTTCTCTCTCTGAAATGCCGCAGTGTCTCCCTGTTTCTCTCTCTCTGAAATGCCGCAGTGTCTCCCTGTTTCTCTCTCTCTGAAATGCCGCAGTGTCTCCCTGTTTCTCTCTCTCTGAAATGCCGCAGTGTCTCCCTGTTTCTCTCTCTCTGAAATGCCGCAGTGTCTCCCTGTTTCTCTCTCTCTGAAATGCCGCAGTGTCTCTCCCTGTTTCTCTCTCTGAAATGCCGCAGTGTCTCTCCCTGTTTCTCTCTCTGAAATGCTGCAGTGTCTCTCTGTTTCTCTCTCTCTGAAATGCCGCAGTGTCTCTCCCTGTTTCTCTCTCTGAAATGCCGCAGTGTCTCTCCCTGTTTCTCTCTCTCTGAAATGCCGCAGTGTCTCTCCCTGTTTCTCTCTCTCTGAAATGCCGCAGTGTCTCTCCCTGTTTCTCTCTCTCTGAAATGCCGCAGTGTCTCCCTGTTTCTCTCTCTCTGAAATGCCGCAGTGTCTCCCTGTTTCTCTCTCTGAAATGCCGCAGGGTCTCTCCCTGTTTCTCTCTCTGAAATGCCGCAGTGTCTCTCCCTGTTTCTCTCTCTCTGAAATGCCGCAGTGTCTCTCCCTGTTTCTCTCTCTGAAATGCCGCAGTGTCTCCCTGTTTCTCTCTCTCTGAAATGCCGCAGTGTCTCCCTGTTTCTCTCTCTGAAATGCCGCAGTGTCTCCCTGTTTCTCTCTCTGAAATGCCGCAGTGTCTCTCCCTGTTTCTCTCTCTGAAATGCCGCAGTGTCTCTCCCTGTTACTCTCTCTCTGAAATGCCGCAGTGTCTCCCTGTTTCTCTCTCTCTGAAATGCCGCAGTGTCTCCCTGTTTCTCTCTCTCTGAAATGCCGCAGTGTCTCTCCCTGTTTCTCTCTCTGAAATGCCGCAGTGTCTCTCCCTGTTTCTCTCTCTCTGAAATGCCGCAGTGTCTCCCTGTTTCTCTCTCTCTGAAATGCCGCAGTGTCTCCCTGTTTCTCTCTCTGAAATGCCGCAGTGTCTCCCTGTTTCTCTCTCTCTGAAATGCCGCAGTGTCTCCCTGTTTCTCTCTCTGAAATGCCGCAGTGTCTCCCTGTTTCTCTCTCTCTGAAATGCCGCAGGGTCTCTCCCTGTTTCTCTCTCTGAAATGCCGCAGTGTCTCTCTGTTTCTCTCTCTCTGAAATGCCGCAGTGTCTCTCCCTGTTTCTCTCTCTGAAATGCCGCAGTGTCTCTCCCTGTTTCTCTCTCTGAAATGCCGCAGTGTCTCCCTGTTTCTCTCTCTGAAATGCCGCAGTGTCTCTCCCTGTTTCTCTCTCTCTGAAATGCCGCAGTGTCTCCCTGTTTCTCTCTCTGAAATGCCGCAGTGTCTCTCTGTTTCTCTCTCTGAAATGCCGCAGTGTCTCTCCCTGTTTCTCTCTCTGAAATGCCGCAGTGTCTCTCCCTGTTTCTCTCTCTGAAATGCCGCAGTGTCTCTCCCTGTTTCTCTCTCTCTGAAATGCCGCAGTGTCTCTCCCTGTTTCTCTCTCTCTGAAATGCCGCAGTGTCTCTCCCTGTTTCTCTCTCTCTGAAATGCCGCAGTGTCTCCCTGTTTCTCTCTCTCTGAAATGCCGCAGTGTCTCCCTGTTTCTCTCTCTGAAATGCCGCAGGGTCTCTCCCTGTTTCTCTCTCTGAAATGCCGCAGTGTCTCTCCCTGTTTCTCTCTCTCTGAAATGCCGCAGTGTCTCTCCCTGTTTCTCTCTCTGAAATGCCGCAGTGTCTCCCTGTTTCTCTCTCTCTGAAATGCCGCAGTGTCTCCCTGTTTCTCTCTCTGAAATGCCGCAGTGTCTCTCCCTGTTTCTCTCTCTGAAATGCCGCAGTGTCTCTCTGTTTCTCTCTCTCTGAAATGCCGCAGTGTCTCTCCCTGTTTCTCTCTCTGAAATGCCGCAGTGTCTCTCCCTGTTTCTCTCTCTGAAATGCCGCAGTGTCTCCCTGTTTCTCTCTCTGAAATGCCGCAGTGTCTCTCCCTGTTTCTCTCTCTCTGAAATGCCGCAGTGTCTCCCTGTTTCTCTCTCTCTGAAATGCCGCAGTGTCTCTCCCTGTTTCTCTCTCTGAAATGCCGCAGTGTCTCTCCCTGTTTCTCTCTCTGAAATGCCGCAGTGTCTCTCCCTGTTTCTCTCTCTGAAATGCCGCAGTGTCTCCCTGTTTCTCTCTCTCTGAAATGCCGCAGTGTCTCTCCCTGTTTCTCTCTCTGAAATGCCGCAGTGTCTCTCCCTGTTTCTCTCTCTGAAATGCCGCAATGTCTCTCCCTGTTTCTCTCTCTGAAATGCCGCAGTGTCTCTCCCTGTTTCTCTCTCTCTGAAATGCCGCAGTGTCTCTCCCTGTTTCTCTCTCTCTGAAATGCCGCAGTGTCTCCCTGTTTCTCTCTCTGAAATGCCGCAGTGTCTCTCCCTGTTTCTCTCTCTCTGAAATGCCGCAGTGTCTCCCTGTTTCTCTCTCTCTGAAATGCCGCAGTGTCTCTCCCTGTTTCTCTCTCTCTGAAATGCCGCAGTGTCTCCCTGTTTCTCTCTCTGAAATGCCGCAGTGTCTCTCCCTGTTTCTCTCTCTGAAATGCCGCAGTGTCTCTCCCTGTTACTCTCTCTCTGAAATGCCGCAGTGTCTCCCTGTTTCTCTCTCTCTGAAATGCCGCAGTGTCTCCCTGTTTCTCTCTCTCTGAAATGCCGCAGTGTCTCTCCCTGTTTCTCTCTCTGAAATGCCGCAGTGTCTCTCCCTGTTTCTCTCTCTGAAATGCTGCAGTGTCTCTCTGTTTCTCTCTCTCTGAAATGCCGCAGTGTCTCTCCCTGTTTCTCTCTCTGAAATGCCGCAGTGTCTCTCCCTGTTTCTCTCTCTGAAATGCCGCAGTGTCTCTCCCTGTTTCTCTCTCTCTGAAATGCCGCAGTGTCTCTCCCTGTTTCTCTCTCTCTGAAATGCCGCAGTGTCTCCCTGTTTCTCTCTCTGAAATGCCGCAGTGTCTCTCCCTGTTTCTCTCTCTCTGAAATGCCGCAGTGTCTCCCTGTTTCTCTCTCTCTGAAATGCCGCAGTGTCTCCCTGTTTCTCTCTCTGAAATGCCGCAGGGTCTCTCCCTGTTTCTCTCTCTGAAATGCCGCAGTGTCTCTCCCTGTTTCTCTCTCTCTGAAATGCCGCAGTGTCTCCCTGTTTCTCTCTCTCTGAAATGCCGCAGTGTCTCTCCCTGTTTCTCTCTCTGAAATGCCGCAGTGTCTCTCCCTGTTTCTCTCTCTGAAATGCCGCAGTGTCTCTCTGTTTCTCTCTCTCTGAAATGCCGCAGTGTCTCTCCCTGTTTCTCTCTCTGAAATGCCGCAGTGTCTCTCCCTGTTTCTCTCTCTGAAATGCCGCAGTGTCTCCCTGTTTCTCTCTCTGAAATGCCGCAGTGTCTCTCCCTGTTTCTCTCTCTCTGAAATGCCGCAGTGTCTCCCTGTTTCTCTCTCTCTGAAATGCCGCAGTGTCTCTCCCTGTTTCTCTCTCTGAAATGCCGCAGTGTCTCTCCCTGTTTCTCTCTCTGAAATGCCGCAGTGTCTCTCCCTGTTTCTCTCTCTGAAATGCCGCAGTGTCTCCCTGTTTCTCTCTCTCTGAAATGCCGCAGTGTCTCTCCCTGTTTCTCTCTCTGAAATGCCGCAGTGTCTCTCCCTGTTTCTCTCTCTGAAATGCCGCAATGTCTCTCCCTGTTTCTCTCTCTGAAATGCCGCAGTGTCTCCCTGTTTCTCTCTCTCTGAAATGCCGCAGTGTCTCTCCCTGTTTCTCTCTCTGAAATGCCGCAGTGTCTCCCTGTTTCTCTCTCTGAAATGCCGCAGTGTCTCCCTGTTTCTCTCTCTGAAATGCCGCAGTGTCTCTCCCTGTTTCTCTCTCTCTGAAATGCCGCAGTGTCTCCCTGTTTCTCTCTCTGAAATGCCGCAGTGTCTCTCCCTGTTTCTCTCTCTCTGAAATGCCGCAGTGTCTCCCTGTTTCTCTCTCTGAAATGCCGCAGTGTCTCCCTGTTTCTCTCTCTGAAATGCCGCAGTGTCTCTCCCTGTTTCTCTCTCTCTGAAATGCCGCAGTGTCTCCCTGTTTCTCTCTCTCTGAAATGCCGCAGTGTCTCCCTGTTTCTCTCTCTCTGAAATGCCGCAGTGTCTCCCTGTTTCTCTCTCTCTGAAATGCCGCAGTGTCTCCCTGTTTCTCTCTCTGAAATGCTGCAGTGTCTCTCCCTGTTTCTCTCTCTCTGAAATGCCGCAGTGTCTCTCCCTGTTTCTCTCTCTCTGAAATGCCGCAGGGTCTCTCCCTGTTTCTCTCTCTGAAATGCCGCAGTGTCTCCCTGTTTCTCTCTCTCTGAAATGCCGCAGTGTCTCCCTGTTTCTCTCTCTGAAATGCCGCAGTGTCTCTCCCTGTTTCTCTCTCTCTGAAATGCCGCAGTGTCTCCCTGTTTCTCTCTCTCTGAAATGCCGCAGTGTCTCTCCCAGTTTCTCTCTCTGAAATGCCGCAGTGTCTCCCTGTTTCTCTCTCTCTGAAATGCCGCAGTGTCTCTCTCTGTTTCTCTCTCTGAAATGCCGCAGTGTCTCTCCCTGTTTCTCTCTCTCTGAAATGCCGCAGTGTCTCTCTCTGTTTCTCTCTCTGAAATGCCGCAGTGTCTCTCCCTGTTTCTCTCTCTCTGAAATGCCGCAGTGTCTCTCCCTGTTTCTCTCTCTGAAATGCCGCAGTGTCTCCCTGTTTCTCTCTCTGAAATGCCGCAGTGTCTCCCTGTTTCTCTCTCTCTGAAATGCCGCAGTGTCTCCCTGTTTCTCTCTCTGAAATGCCGCAGTGTCTCTCCCTGTTTCTCTCTCTCTGAAATGCCGCAGTGTCTCCCTGTTTCTCTCTCTGAAATGCCGCAGTGTCTCCCTGTTTCTCTCTCTCTGAAATGCCGCAGTGTCTCCCTGTTTCTCTCTCTCTGAAATGCCGCAGTGTCTCCCTGTTTCTCTCTCTGAAATGCCGCAGTGTCTCTCCCTGTTTCTCTCTCTGAAATGCCGCAGTGTCTCTCCCTGTTTCTCTCTCTGAAATGCCGCAGTGTCTCCCTGTTTCTCTCTCTGAAATGCCGCAGTGTCTCTCCCTGTTTCTCTCTCTGAAATGCCGCAGTGTCTCTCCCTGTTTCTCTCTCTGAAATGCCGCAGTGTCTCCGTTTCTCTCTCTCTGAAATGCCGCAGTGTCTCTCTCTGTTTCTCTCTCTGAAATGCCGCAGTGTCTCCCTGTTTCTCTCTCTCTGAAATGCCGCAGGGTCTCTCCCTGTTTCTCTCTCTGAAATGCCGCAGTGTCTCCCTGTTTCTCTCTCTGAAATGCCGCAGTCTCTCTCCCTGTTTCTCTCTCTGAAATGCCGCAGTGTCTCTCCCTGTTTCTCTCTCTCTGAAATGCCGCAGTGTCTCCCTGTTTCTCTCTCTGAAATGCCGCAGTGTCTCCCTGTTTCTCTCTCTCTGAAATGCCGCAGGGTCTCTCCCTGTTTCTCTCTCTGAAATGCCGCAGTGTCTCCCTGTTTCTCTCTCTGAAATGCCGCAGTGTCTCCCTGTTTCTCTCTCTGAAATGCCGCAGTGTCTCTCCCTGTTTCTCTCTCTCTGAAATGCCGCAGTGTCTCCCTGTTTCTCTCTCTCTGAAATGCCGCAGTGTCTCCCTGTTTCTCTCTCTGAAATGCCGCAGTGTCTCCCTGTTTCTCTCTCTCTGAAATGCCGCAGTGTCTCCTGTTGGTATGCATGAGACCCCTTCTGTTTCATTTGGTTTAAATCCCCCCTGCTTAACACTATTCTATTTACATAACCACTTCATTCTATTTATATAACCACTGTTAACAAGTACCTCCCTCCAGGGCATTGGTTCAATCCCCACTGTTTCATGATATGTTTTTGCTCCACCCCCCCTCCTTGTCACACCCTGATCCTCTCCTTGTCACACTCTGATTGTCACCAGTCACTTTTCTCTCCACCCTCTCTATGTCACACCTTGTTTCCACCCTACTTGGCAAGTATATATAAAGACAGCATTGTGAGTTTTAGAGTACTTTACCTTTAGTTTAGCTCAGCTCGGCTTAGATTGTGCATGAATAAAGAGATACTGCTTACAGCTCAACTATGAGTCCCTGGTCGTCTGTTACCTGCCCGTGAAGCCAGCCCGGCGAAAACAACATAACCCGTCGAAAACGACAGTCTCCCAGTTTCTCTCTCTCTGAAATGCTGCAGTTTTGTTTCTTCCTCTCTGAACTGAAATCAACAAAAAGTCAGCCTGGAGCCTCGGTGTGAGGCCCTGGTGCCGTTCTCGAAACTACAGAAAGCAGGTGCATATACCATGACAGGGACATCGCCTCAAGCACTGCCGTCAAAATGTCGCCCAGGCCCCTACACACCACGTGGCCTTCTAAGGTCTTGTATTTGGCTCAGCAAGTCAGCCTGTGAACCCTGAACAGACCCAGCTCCCCCGGAGCAGCGAGACTAAGAGGCCCCACACACCAGAGACCCCCGAGTCTGGTCTCAGCCTGAGATGGCCTCTGTGAGATGGCGTGAGGGGGTCCTGGGACCCCGGTTCCTTTCGGTTGGTTTGTTTGCTTTTTGCAAGCCTAGAGCCTTATATATGTATGAGTCCACCACTTTAGGCTGACTTTCCATTCAGAGAGATAGACAGACAGACAGACAGACAGAGAGGGGAGGACCCCCCCCAGCACTGCTCCACCATCCATGGAGCTTCCTCCAGTGCAGAAATGCCAGGCTAGAACCCAGCCCCCAGGGCAAGCTCACTTCCTGTCCATCCTGCCCTCAAGATGCTGGCACTCACCCAGGCCCCCTGTCCCCATGTCCCCACAGATGCCGGCACTTACCCAGGCCCCCGTCCCCATGTCCCCACAGAGGCCGGCACTCACCCATGCTCCCTGTCCCCCTGTTCCCCTGTCCCCACAGAGGCCAGCACCTACCCTGGCCCCATATGTCCCCCTGTCCCCCTGTCCCCAAAGAGGCCAGCACCTACCCAGGCCCCACATGTCCCCCTGTCCCCATGAGGCTGGCACTCACTCAGGCCCAGGTTGGCAATGGTCTCCAGGTCGGCGAAGCTCTTGGCCTCCAGGACAGCCTGGGGCAGCCTCAGCGTGAAGGGCAGCAAATCTCTGTGGAGACACGAGGTCACTCAGGTAGGAGTCCATGAGTCCATTCAGGCCCCACAGCCAGGAAGGAGACGTCCGGCAGCCTCCTGGTGGGGGGGGCAGGTGCAAAGCCCCCAGGCCAAAGGGGCCAGCAAGGGGTCCAGATGTTCCTTGGAAGTGGGGAGGTCTCCACTCCCTTCCTCCCAGCCCAGGGGTATTCCCAGTCAGTGGGAAGTTGGGGAGTGCCTGCTGAGAGCTTAGAAGACGCCGGGTCTGCCTGCACAGGGGCAAAGTGGTGACCCGGGCCCACCCTGAGGAACTGAAAACAGCACCCACTGGAGGGTGGGCATGCGCTGACCCCTCACACACAGCGGCCTCCCAGGCCAGCACCTCTGTAGTGGGTGTCTGCACTCCCGCCGGATAGGTGAGGCCGTGAGTCACTAACTGAAGAGCTGGAATTCTCAGAATTGATGCCAGGCATCTACCACCCAGCACCCTCTATCACCCATCCTGCCATGCACCATCCACCACCCACCCTCTATCACCCATCCTGCCATGCACCATCCACCACCACCCTCTATCACCCATCCTGCCATGCACCATCCACCACCCTCTATCACCCATCCTGCCATGCACCATCCACCACCCACCCTCTATCACCCATCCTGCCATGCACCATCCACCCACCCTCTATCACCCATCCTGCCATGCACCATCCACCACCCACCCTCTATCACCCATCCTGCCATGCACCATCCACTCACCACCCTCTATCACCCATCCTGCCATGCACCATCCACCACCACCCACTATCACCCATCCTGCCATGCACCATCCACCCACCACCCTCTATCACCCATCCTGCCATGCACCATCCACCACCCACCCTCTATCACCCATCCTGCCATGCACCATCCACCCACCCTCTATCACCCATCCTGCCATGCACCATCCACCACCACCCTCTATCACCCATCCTGCCATGCACCATCCACCCACCCTCTATCACCCATCCTGCCATGCACCATCCACCACCACCCTCTATCACCCATCCTGCCATGCACCATCCACCACCACCCTCTATCACCCATCCTGCCATGCACCATCCACTCACCACCCTCTATCACCCATCCTGCCATGCACCATCCACCACCACCCTCTATCACCCATCCTGCCATGCACCATCCACCACCACCCTCTATCACCCATCCCGCCATGCACCATCCACCACCACCCTCTATCACCCATCCCGCCATGCACCATCCACCACCACCCTCTATCACCCATCCTGCCATGCACCATCCACCACCCTCTATCACCCATCCTGCCATGCACCATCCACCACCCACCCTCTATCACCCATCCTGCCATGCACCATCCACCACCACCCTCTATCACCCATCCTGCCATGCACCATCCACCACCACCCTCTATCACCCATCCCGCCATGCACCATCCACCACCACCCTCTATCACCCATCCCGCCATGCACCATCCACCACCACCCTCTATCACCCATCCCGCCATGCACCATCCACCACCACCCTCTATCACCCATCCTGCCATGCACCATCCACCACCCTCTATCACCCATCCTGCCATGCACCATCCACCACCCACCCTCTATCACCCATCCTGCCATGCACCATCCACCCACCCTCTATCACCCATCCTGCCATGCACCATCCACCACCCACCCTCTATCACCCATCCTGCCATGCACCATCCACTCACCACCCTCTATCACCCATCCTGCCATGCACCATCCACCACCCTCTATCACCCATCCTGCCATGCACCATCCACCACCACCCACTATCACCCATCCTGCCATGCACCATCCACCCACCACCCTCTATCACCCATCCTGCCATGCACCATCCACCACCCACCCTCTATCACCCATCCTGCCATGCACCATCCACCCACCCTCTATCACCCATCCTGCCATGCACCATCCACTCACCACCCTCTATCACCCATCCTGCCATGCACCATCCACCACCCTCTATCACCCATCCTGCCATGCACCATCCACCACCACCCACTATCACCCATCCTGCCATGCACCATCCACCACCACCCTCTATCACCCATCCTGCCATGCACCATCCACCCACCCTCTATCACCCATCCTGCCATGCACCATCCACCACCACCCTCTATCACCCATCCTGCCATGCACCATCCACCACCACCCTCTATCACCCATCCTGCCATGCACCATCCACTCACCACCCTCTATCACCCATCCTGCCATGCACCATCCACCACCACCCTCTATCACCCATCCTGCCATGCACCATCCACCACCACCCTCTATCACCCATCCCGCCATGCACCATCCACCACCACCCTCTATCACCCATCCCGCCATGCACCATCCACCCACCCTCTATCACCCATCCTGCCATGCACCATCCACCACCCTCTATCACCCATCCTGCCATGCACCATCCACCACCACCCTCTATCACCCATCCTGCCATGCACCATCCACCCACCACCCTCTATCACCCATCCTGCCATGCACCATCCACTCACCCTCTATCACCCATCCTGCCATGCACCATCCACCCACCACCCTCTATCACCCATCCTGCCATGCACCATCCACCCACCCTCTATCACCCATCCTGCCATTCACCATCCACCCACCACCCTCTATCACCCATCCTGCCATGCACCATCCACCACCCACCCTCTATCACCCATCCTGCCATGCACCATCCACCACCACCCTCTATCACCCATCCCGCCATGCACCATCCACCACCACCCTCTATCACCCATCCCGCCATGCACCATCCACCACCACCCTCTATCACCCATCCTGCCATGCACCATCCACCCACCACCCTCTATCACCCATCCTGCCATGCACCATCCACTCACCCTCTATCACCCATCCTGCCAGGCACCATCCACCCACCACCCTCTATCACCCATCCTGCCATGCACCATCCACCCACCCTCTATCACCCATCCTGCCATGCACCATCCACCCACCCTCTATCACCCATCCTGCCATGCACCATCCACCACCCACCCTCTATCACCCATCCTGCCATGCACCATCCACCCACCCTCTATCACCCATCCTGCCATGCACCATCCACCACCCTCTATCACCCATCCTGCCATGCACCATCCACCACCACCCTCTATCACCCATCCCGCCATGCGCCATCCACTCACCACCCTCTATCACCCATCCTGCCATGCACCATCCACCACCACCCTCTATCACCCATCCTGCCATGCACCATCCACCCACCACCCTCTATCACCCATCCTGCCATGCACCATCCACTCACCCACCCTCTATCACCCATCCCGCCATGCACCATCCACCACCACCCTCTATCACCCATCCTGCCATGCACCATCCACCCACCACCCTCTATCACCCATCCTGCCATGCACCATCCACCCACCCTCTATCACCCATCCTGCCATGCACCATCCACCCACCACCCTCTATCACCCATCCTGCCATGCACCATCCACCCACCCTCTATCACCCATCCTGCCATGCACCATCCACCCACCACCCTCTATCACCCATCCTGCCATGCACCATCCACTCACCCTCTATCACCCATCCTGCCATGAACCATCCACCACCCTCTATCACCCATCCTGCCATGCACCATACACCCACCACCCTCTATCACCCATCCTGCCATGCACCATCCACCCACCCTCTATCACCCATCCCGCCATGCACCATCCACCCACCCTCTATCACCCATCCTGCCATGCACCATCCACCACCCTCTATCACCCATCCTGCCATGCGCCATCCACCACCACCCTCTATCACCCATCCTGCCATGCACCATCCACCACCACCCTCTATCACCCATCCTGCCATGCACCATCCACCACCACCCTCTATCACCCATCCTGCCATGCACCATCCACCCACCACCCTCTATCACCCATCCTGCCATGCACCATCCACCCACCACCCTCTATCACCCATCCTGCCATGCACCATCCACCCACCCTCTATCACCCATCCTGCCATGCACCATCCACCCACCACCCTCTATCACCCATCCTGCCATGCACCATCCACCACCCACCCTCTATCACCCATCCTGCCATGCACCATCCACCACCACCCTCTATCACCCATCCTGCCATGCACCATCCACCCACCACCCTCTATCACCCATCCTGCCATGCACCATCCACCACCACCCTCTATCACCCATCCTGCCATGCACCATCCACCCACCCTCTATCACCCATCCTGCCATGCACCATCCACCCACCACCCTCTATCACCCATCCTGCCATGCACCATCCACCCACCCTCTATCACCCATCCTGCCATGCACCATCCACCCACCACCCTCTATCACCCATCCTGCCATGCACCATCCACCCACCCTCTATCACCCATCCTGCCATGCACCATCCACCACCCACCCTCTATCACCCATCCTGCCATGCACCATCCACCCACCCTCTATCACCCATCCTGCCATGCACCATCCACCACCCTCTATCACCCATCCTGCCATGCACCATCCACCACCACCCTCTATCACCCATCCCGCCATGCGCCATCCACTCACCACCCTCTATCACCCATCCTGCCATGCACCATCCACCACCACCCTCTATCACCCATCCTGCCATGCACCATCCACCCACCATCCTCTATCACCCATCCTGCCATGGACCATCCACTCACCCACCCTCTATCACCCATCCCGCCATGCACCATCCACCACCACCCTCTATCACCCATCCTGCCATGCACCATCCACCACCCTCTATCACCCATCCTGCCATGCACCATCCACCCACCACCCTCTATCACCCATCCTGCCATGCACCATCCACTCACCCTCTATCACCCATCCTGCCATGAACCATCCACCACCCTCTATCACCCATCCTGCCATGCACCATACACCCACCACCCTCTATCACCCATCCTGCCATGCACCATCCACCCACCCTCTATCACCCATCCCGCCATGCACCATCCACCCACCCTCTATCACCCATCCTGCCATGCACCATCCACCACCCTCTATCACCCATCCTGCCATGCGCCATCCACCACCACCCTCTATCACCCATCCTGCCATGCACCATCCACCACCACCCTCTATCACCCATCCTGCCATGCACCATCCACCACCACCCTCTATCACCCATCCTGCCATGCACCATCCACCCATCACCCTCTATCACCCATCCTGCCATGCACCATCCACTCACCCTCTATCACCCATCCTGCCATGCACCATCCACCCACCACCCTCTATCACCCATCCTGCCATGCACCATCCACCCACCCTCTATCACCCATCCTGCCATGCACCATCCACCCACCACCCTCTATCACCCATCCTGCCATGCACCATCCACCACCCACCCTCTATCACCCATCCTGCCATGCACCATCCACCACCACCCTCTATCACCCATCCTGCCATGCACCATCCACCCACCCTCTATCACCCATCCTGCCATGCACCATCCACCCACCACCCTCTATCACCCATCCTGCCATGCACCATCCACCCACCCTCTATCACCCATCCTGCCATGCACCATCCACCCACCACCCTCTATCACCCATCCTGCCATGCACCATCCACTCACCCTCTATCACCCATCCTGCCATGAACCATCCACCACCCTCTATCACCCATCCTGCCATGCACCATACACCCACCACCCTCTATCACCCATCCTGCCATGCACCATCCACCCACCCTCTATCACCCATCCCGCCATGCACCATCCACCCACCCTCTATCACCCATCCTGCCATGCACCATCCACCACCCTCTATCACCCATCCTGCCATGCGCCATCCACCACCACCCTCTATCACCCATCCTGCCATGCACCATCCACCACCACCCTCTATCACCCATCCTGCCATGCGCCATCCACCACCACCCTCTATCACCCATCCTGCCATGCACCATCCACCCACCACCCTCTATCACCCATCCTGCCATGCACCATCCACTCACCCTCTATCACCCATCCTGCCATGCACCATCCACCCACCACCCTCTATCACCCATCCTGCCATGCACCATCCACCACCCTCTATCACCCATCCTGCCATGCACCATCCACCCACCACCCTCTATCACCCATCCTGCCATGCACCATCCACCACCCACCCTCTATCACCCATCCTGCCATGCACCATCCACCACCACCCTCTATCACCCATCCTGCCATGCACCATCCACTCACCACCCTCTATCACCCATCCTGCCATGCACCATCCACCACCCACCCTCTATCACCCATCCTGCCATGCACCATCCACCCACCACCCTCTATCACCCATCCTGCCATGCACCATCCACCCACCCTCTATCACCCATCCTGCCATGCACCATCCACCCACCACCCTCTATCACCCATCCTGCCATGCACCATCCACCACCACCCTCTATCACCCATCCTGCCATGCACCATCCACCACCACCCTCTATCACCCATCCTGCCATGCACCATCCACCACCACCCTCTATCACCCATCCTGCCATGCACCATCCACCCACCACCCTCTATCACCCATCCTGCCATGCACCATCCACCACCCTCTATCACCCATCCTGCCATGCACCATCCACCACCACCCTCTATCACCCATCCTGCCATGCACCATCCACCACCCACCCTCTATCACCCATCCTGCCATGCACCATCCACCACCACCCTCTATCACCCATCCTGCCATGCACCATCCACCCACCACCCTCTATCACCCATCCCGCCATGCACCATCCACCACCACCCTCTATCACCCATCCTGCCATGCACCATCCACCACCCTCTATCACCCATCCTGCCATGCACCATCCACCACCCACCCTCTATCACCCATCCTGCCATGCACCATCCACCCACCCACCCTCTATCACCCATCCTGCCATGCACCATCCACCCACCACCCTCTATCACCCATCCTGCCATGCACCATCCACCACCACCCTCTATCACCCATCCTGCCATGCACCATCCACCCACCACCCTCTATCACCCATCCTGCCATGCACCATCCACCACCACCCTCTATCACCCATCCTGCCATGCACCATCCACCACCCTCTATCACCTATCCTGCCATGCACCATCCACCCACCCACCCTCTATCACCCATCCCGCCATGCACCATCCACCTACCCTCCCTCTATCACCCATCCTGCCATGCACCATCCACCACCCACCCTCTATCACCCACCACCCATCTTATCATCTACCACCTACCACCCATCCGCCCAGCCACCGACACACCCACCCGTCCACCCACACATCCATCCATTCTCTATCACCCACCCCCCATTCCTGTAAACCATCTGCCACCACCCATCTCATCGTCTGCCATCCGTCCTCCCGCCCACTGCGACCACCCTCATGCACAGTGGGGCTGGCAGCTAACTTGCCGGGACATGCAAAGGGCCTGGAGGGGGGAGGGGGCTGTGGGTGTGGGAGACACACGTCAGAGCTGCTGAGAGCACACGTTGGGGCAACTGGAGCGAGGCCCAGGGCTCTGGGGCTTTATCTCCCTCCCTTGGCCTCAGTGCCCCATCTATAGCCTGGGTCCTTGCACTCACCTCATGGCCTCATGGATCTGGAGGCCATACAGGGTGCTATGGCCACCTGCAAGGCCTCCATTCGCATCACCCTGTCTGCCATGGGGCCTGGGAGGCCCCTGACGGAGGGGAGGGCTCTGGGGTGAGCAGTGTGGACGGCCTCCCTGTAGCAGGGAGCGGTGAGCCCCGAGCCTGGGACAGCCTGTGAGGCCTGCGCCCGTCAGGGCTCAGCGGTTGGAGCCGCTGGCCCGTGACTGGCAGCCGGTCCCGAGGGTTAGCAGACTGACACCCACCCCACCCGGCAGCTGCCGAGCGGAGCTGCACTCTCTCCCGGAGGAGGGGGTCGGCATTTTCTGTGCCTGACAGGAAGTGGCTTCTTCAGCCCTGCACCCACCAGGTCCACCCACACAGGACCCCGAGATCCGGAACTCAGGAAGTTGAGTGATGAACAGGAAGTGAGCCAGGTGGCGCCGAGCGAGGGGCTTAGCAGCTAGTTGAACACACCCCGAGGCACCACCCCCTTCAGGGCCACCAGGGCAGAGGCAGGGACTGGGTCCTTCTTGCATGACCTCTCTGCTCTGGGGCCTTTGCTGTGACGCCATCACCCACCCAAGCCAGCCTGGACACACGCCCGGTCTACGCACCTGCTGACACAGTAGAACGCGACCAGTCTGAAGATGTCCTCAAACACCAGGACGGAGCCTTCCAGGTACAGGACTGAGGAGAGAAGGGGCAGGGCTGAGTGTCTGTGTGGCAGCACCACAATGGACAAGTTTCCAGCAGACGGGGCAGCACTATAGGAAAGGTGACAGAGAAGAATCTGGTCGGCAGGTGCACAGGCTGCGAGTGCCAGGAGCTGGTGGGCACTGAGCCTGACACTGCAGACCCAAGCCGTACTTTGGGCCTCGCCCTGAGAAGAGAGGCCTCACCCCCAGGGCCTCTGACTCCCAGTCCTGGGCTGTGCCCAACAAGGAGCTCCCTGTGCCCAGCCCTCACCAAGAACCTTCTCCCTCCTCCCCCTCTGGGAATGAGCCCGTGGCTTCCAGCATTAAGACACCACTGCTGGTGGTCTCCTCAGTGAAGGAAGCACATTGAGGCCTGGCCGGCGACTCTCACGGAAAGAGTTTATCTGAAAAAGCCTGAGGGGATCCCTCACCCATACAGGAAGGTTTACCCCTGCCGGCACTGGACAACCTGACCAGAAACATCTCTACATGGGTCATCAACCCTATGCCACGCCAGAAGTCAATCGACACAGGACCCTGAACGATGCCTGGCCTCCCCGAGGTGCAGCTCTTACCTCGAGCTTGTCACTCTGCCGGGAGAGCCTGACTGAACTGTCCTCTGTCTGCCCTCCCGACTCCACCTGCTTCTCAGTGTCGCCTACTTCCAGCACAGGGCGCTAAACCCTGGGAGGGCAACGGGGCAGCCCCTCTGCTGTCATCTGGGTCACACATTTCTAGCACCCAGGGATGATCATTTCATTCTTTATGAGGACGAGAGAAAGTGACTCCAATCTCAAGCGGAGGCAGGACTCGAACCCAGAGCCTGCATGGCTTGGTGAGGCTTGTGCCTGCCGGTGTTTCTCCACTCCTCCGGGCACCAGCTGCTGGAGAAGCACACGGACTCACTATAGTTCCTGTTTCCTGAGGTTCCTCTAGTGTCAGAGGGCAGAACCTGGGTTGGGGCTGGCTCCACGCCCAGGTCCCCGGTGTGACTGGGTCCACCCCGACCCTTCCAGCAAGTCTCAGGCCCTCACCTGCATCCCACCATGCCAAGCACCCCAGGGTGCTCCCCGCCGGTGTGGGAGAGGTACCCGGGAATGCAGCCCCCACAGCCAGGTTCTGATATTGATCGGTTTCTTTTTTTTTTTGCTGGCAGAGTCTTGAACCTGCATCCTCAGGGAGGTAACAGGGGGGTTGGCTAGGTGGCCTCCTTCCCAGCATCTTGGCTCTTACATGAACATTATATATGGGGGCCGACCCAGCGGGGACACCAGTTTGAACTGTCTGAAGACATCTGCTCATAATAACTAAACACGATTGTTCTAATTTGTCATTTTTAAGCTTTATTTATTTATTGGGTAGAGACAGTCAGAAATGGAGAGAGACAGACACATGCAGCCCTGCTACACACTCCTGAAGCTTTCCCCAGGCAGGGGGACCTTGATGTACACCCAGGTCCTTGCACGAGGTGACAGGTGTGCAATTGCCCCAAACATGAATTTCTTTAAATCTTTTTTTAAGCCTGATTGTTTTCTGAAGTTGATACTCATCAACTACTTATGCTGTGACTGGGTCCACTGAGATGAGTACACTAAGATGGGTATAAACGTTTGAGAGTACGGACAATTGAATATAGACACTTGAGAGTATAGGCACTTGAGAGTATAGACACTTGAGAGTATAGACACTAGAGAGCATAGACACTTGAGAGTATAGACACTTGAGAGTATAGACACTAGAGAGTATAGACACTTGAGAGTATAGACACTTGAGAGTATAGACACTAGAGAGTATAGACACTAGAGAGTATAGACACTAGAGAGTATAGACACTTGAGAGTATAGACACCTGAGAGTGTAGAAACCTGACAGTATAGACACTTGACAGTATAGACACTTGACAGTATAGACACTTGAGAGTGTAGACACTTGGGAGTATAGGCACTTGAGAGTATAGACACTTGAGAGTATAGACACTTGAGAGTATAGGAACTTGAGTATACACACATGAGAGTATAGGCATCTGAGAGCAAAGACACTAGAGAGCATAGACACTTGAGAGTATAGGAACTTGAGTATACACACATGAGAGTATAGGCATCTGAGAGCATAGACACTAGAGAGCATAGACACTAGAGAGTATAGACACTTGAGAGTATAGGAACTTGAGTGTACACACATGAGAGTATAGGCATCTGAGAGCATAGACACTAGAGAGCATAGACACTTGAGAGTATAGACACTTGATAGTATAGATGAGAGTGAGGACACCTGAGAGTATAGACACCTGAGAATATAGACACTTGAGAGTATAGACAGAGTGTAGACACCTGAGAGTGTAGACACCTGAGAGTATAGACACTTGAGAGTATAGACGAGAGTGTAGACACCTGAGAGTATAGACACCTGAGAGTATAGACACCTGAGAGTATAGACACTCGAGAGCATAGACACTCGAGAGCATAGACACTCGAGAGCATAGACACTCGAGAGCATAGACACTCGAGAGTATAGACACTCGAGAGTATAGGCACTCGAGAGCATAGGCACTCGAGAGCATAGACACTCGAGAGTATAGACACTTGAGAGTATAGACACTTGAGAGTATAGACACTAGAGAGCATAGACACTCGAGAGCATAGACACTTGAGAGCATAGACACTTGAGAGCATAGACACTAGAGAGCATAGACACTAGAGAGCATAGACACTTGTGAGTATAGACACTTGAGAGTATAGACACTTGAGAGTATAGACACTTGAGAGTATAGGAACTTGAGTATACACACATGAGAGTATAGGCATCTGAGAGCATAGACACTAGAGAGCATAGACTAGAGACCATAGACACTTGAGAGCATAGACACTTGAGAGCATAGATACTAGAGAGTATAGACACTAGAGAGTATAGACACTAGAGTATAGACACTTGAGAGCATAGACGCTAGAGAGCATAGACGCTAGAGAGCATAGACACTAGAGAGCATAGACACTAGAGAGTATAGACACTAGAGAGTGTCTCGGGGAGCGGTGGGCTGTCCGGGCGTGGCGTCCCAACAGTGAGTGTCTTCGTTGTTTATCCCTCTTTTCTGCCTGAGACGTTTTCACTCAAGCACAGGCAGAATCTCGCGCCAGCAGCCTGAGGCACGTGACCAAAGGGAGTCAAGGAGTTAAGCCTAAGAGTAATGGGGACGTATTTCCTGGGAACTCGGGCACCTGGGTGGGACCCTGGTCTGTACCCACTGATTTTGGCAACTTCATTCAGAGACAGAGAGACAGAGACAGAGAGGCCACAGCAGGCACTGCCATCAGTTCCGCAGAGCCAGAAATCGAGCCCACGGCCCCACGCACGCAAGGCCTATGCTCTACAGTACCTGAGTCTCTCCCCACTGAGGCTCCAGAGGCCCCTCACGAGCGCCAGGCAGAACCAGCCCCAGGGGTCGCTGCACATGCACACCAACCACTAGGCTGAAACCACAGCTAGACATTACTATTCTTATTTCATCTATTTACTCTGGATAAAGACAGAGAATCTGAGAGGGAAGGGAGAGACACAGAAGGAAAGAGACCCTCCTGCAGATGGAGACTGGGGGCCTGAACCCAGGTCCTTGCGCACCCTAACCTGTGCGCTCTACTGAGTAAACACCACCAGGCCCCTCGGCTGGCTTCCTTTCAGCGGCGGCAGGAATGAACCAGCCAGTAAAAGCCCCACAGCCCAGGATGCTCCTTGATGCAGGTTCTCTGGTCCCCACCCTTTGCCCCCACCCTTATGTCCCCCTCAGTCTGTGTCCCCACCCTGCGTCCCCCTCAGCATGTGCCCCCCACCCTGCATCCCCCCAGCCTGCACCCCCACCCTCTATGTCCCCCACCCCCCAGCCCGTCTGCTGGCTCTCTGCCCACCCCCACATCTAGCCTCTGAGGGTCCCAGATGAGGCCCAGTGGCTGTCAGCAGAGCGCAGCACAGAGAGCCAACAGATGGGGACACTTGTTCCCAAGAGCCGCCACCCCCAGGCTGCCCACCTGCTCTGGGGCAGGGGGGCGGGTTCTCATCCCACTGGACCTGGCCTGGCTGGACAACCTGTTTTTGTTTTTTTACCATTTTGTTGTTTGTTTGTTTTTAAAGATTTGTTTAGGGTTGGAGAGATATGATGGTCTGTGAAAGACTTTTGTGCCTGAGGCTCCGAGGTCCCAGGTTCAAGCCCTGGTACCACCAGAAGCCAGGGCTGAGCAGGGCTCTGGTACAAGTCTGTCGATAAACCTTAGAAACGTTACCGTGGGGCCTTGCACATGCCTGGAGCCGCTGAGCTCCTGTGCCAAATGCTGCATTTCATCTAGAGGAAGCAGCAGCGAGGACAGAAGGTCCTCAGCACACTCCTGCCCCAGTGCACCGGAGCCACAGAGCCACCAGCTGGGCCGCCGCTCGGGGTCTGCAGACACTGGACAGGTGGCTAGAGGGGAGGGCGGTGGGCAGAGCACAGGACCTGCCTGTGTGGGCCCTGGGTTCAATCCCTGGGACCGTGCCTGCTGGCCTCCGTTGCATTTTCTCCCATGACATCAAGAAGCAGGTCTTCCTCGAGAAGAAACCACTCTTCACGAAGCACAGGGAGCGCAGAGGGGGGTGCCGAACCAGCCTCCTTCAAAACGAGACCAGCCACTCGCTTCTGGGGGGTCCCCTGTGTCCTCCCTTTGGCCCGGCTCTGGGTGGGGAACCCCGACAAAGGCCGCAGCTTCCTCCTTAAGGCTCCCGTGGCCCCGGGAGGACTGAGAACATCCTGCCTCAGGGAGGAGGGATCCCCCATACTCTGGGGGTTTCCCAGAGCCCAGCCCATGTGGGCAGCATCACTCCACCAGGAGGACCGATAACAACAGCAATAATAATAACAGCGAGCACGGCCCTCCCCCCCCCCCATGTGCTGGGCTGCCCTAAGCACTGGCTCAGCACCTCACTGAGCTCCAGGCCCTCAGCTTCTCCCCGGGTGTCTGGCTGGACCAGTCTCCCAGGCTCCCTTGCTGTGGGAAGCAGCCATATGATGTGGAGACAGGCGAGGCACACCCGCTTCCAGCCTGTTGGTGCAGAATCCACCCCAGGAAACCAGAGGCTTCAAGTTCAAGGTGGCAGAGCCAGGGCCCCAGATGAGCCTCCGAGGCCCAAGAATTGGCCATGGGCAGGACACTGACCCCATCTCTCTGTCCTCCTATGGCAGCTGCCCAAGCAAGACTGTCACCCCCACAGGCACTGCTGCTGTCACCCCCTCGGTCTAACGCGGACAAGTGGGGGCTCTGTTCTGACCCAGGACAGGACACCTGCAGAGAGCAGACGTGCAGCAGGAGTGAGGACACTGACTCTGTGAGGACCCCGTCCACCCCCAGGAGCCGGCATCTGCTCTTCCTCCTCGTCCTGTCCCCGCGGGGACGGGAAGCCCTCACAACCCCGGCTCCCTCCTGAATGGCGCCCTTCCTCCCTCAGACAGCAGGTGAGGTCTGCGTCCCTCCCACCCGCTGTGCCCCCAGCAGATGGGCGCCCTGAGGCCAGCACTCTCTTCATCTCTCAGCTTAGAGAGAGGCTCCTGGGATGTCTAGCAACTGTCTCAGGAATGCTGAGGGCGTACTGGCGACGTCTGGTCGGTGTGTCGTTATGTAGCCCTGTGCCGCACATCTCCTTAGCGCCCACCGTGCGCGGCCAGCAGCCGTCCTCTCCCTTCCTGCCATCACTCTGCTGTTAACGCGGGAAGGGGCGCCCACAGCCCCGGTGCTGGCTCCGTTTGCTTGTCTTCCGATAGAGGGTGAGAGGCGGAGAGAAGGAGAGACGCCCGCAGCCCTGTTCCACCTTCCTAAAACTCTGCCCAGTTCTTGTGCAGGGCACTGTGTGCACTCTGCTGGGAGTCGCCACCCGGCCCCACCCCAAGATCTTCCGAGTGACCAGGAAACTCAGCAGGTAGAGTGAAGGGCTTGCATGAAAGGTCCCAGGTCTGACCCTTGGCACTGCATATGGCAGGGCTGAGAGGTGCTTTGCGCTCTCTCTCGTGCTCTCTCTCTCTCTCTCTCCTCCATGAGTATATCAGTGAGTAGGAGGCCTCCAACAATGCATGAGCGGTTTACAATGTTTCTCACAGACTCCTGTGGACTTTAGTATCTGCCGTAGCCCGTGAGAGGAAGGGGAGCCCCAAGCCTTCCCCTGGTACTTATTTATTTCTCTTCCCACTGGACTGAGAGAATTGAGAGGGGAGAGAAAGAGACAACTGCAGATCTGCTTAGCCACTCGTGTCCCTCTGTAGGTGGGGACTGCGGGCTTGAACCCTGGTCCTCAAGTACGGGAAGGTGTGTACTCCATAGGGTGCCCGCCGCCCAGCCCCCTCCCTCATCAGCTCGAGCCTCAGAGGATTTCCAGCTGAGGTGAATCTGCACCTGGCAGCCCAGGTGGAGTTCCGTGTGTCCAAGTGCTAGCGGCCATCTGCCCTTCCCGCGGATCCGCGACACAGGCGGGGCCTATCCCCGACACTTGAGGAAACCGAGGCTCAGCGAGGTGATGCGACCTCCCCCAGATGGCGGCCGAGCACATGCCAGGCCATGAATACGACCTGGGTGCCCAACCTGGCCTCACTCGCCCTCCTGTCCCCAGCCTGGGCGTCTGCACAGTACCCAGTGCAACGCCAACTGGCCAGAGGGTACTTGTGGCTCCCCCCACCCCCAGTCTGGCCCCTCAGGCCTGGCAACCTCCTCCCAGTCTGCCCCCTCAGACCTGGCGGCTTCTCCCCCAGTCTGCCCCCTCAGGCCTGGCAGCTTCTCCCCCCCAGTCTGCCCCCTCAGACCTGGCGGCTTCTCCCCCCAGTCTGCCCCCTCAGGCCTGGCAGCTTCTCCCCCCCAGTCTGCCCCCTCAGACCTGGCGGCTTCTACCCCCCAGTCTGCCCCCTCAGACCAGGCAGCTTTTTCCCCCCAGTCTGCCCCCTCAGACCTGGCGGCTTCTACCCCCAATCTGCCCCCTCAGACCTGGCGGCTTCTACCCCCAATCTGCCCCCTCAGGCCTGGCAGCTTCTCCTCCCAGTCTGCCCCCTCAGACCTGGCAGCTTCTACCCCCAGTCTGCCCCCTCAGGCCTGGCAGCTTCTCCTCCCAGTCTGCCCCCTCAGACCTGGCAGCTTCTACCCCCAGTCTGCCCCCTCAGACCTGGCGGCTTCTCCCCCCCAGTCTGCCCCCTCAGACCAGGCAGCTTTTTCCCCCCAGTCTGCCCCCTCAGGCCTGGCAGCTTCTACTCCCAGTCTGCCCCCTCAGACCTGGCGGCTTCTCCCCCCCAGTCTGCCCCCTCAGACCTGGCGGCTTCTCCCCCCCAGTCTGCCCCCTCAGGCCTGGCAGCTTCTCCCCCCCAGTCTGCCCCCTCAGACCTGGCGGCTTCTACCCCCCAGTCTGCCCCCTCAGACCAGGCAGCTTTTTCCCCCCAGTCTGCCCCCTCAGGCCTGGCAGCTTCTACCCCCAGTCTGCCCCCTCAGGCCTGGCGGCTTCTCCCCCCACCCCTCAGGCCTGGTGGCACTGCCTGCACCCACAGGCCAGAGCACAGCACTTACTGGACCTCTCCTCTCGGATGGGGTACTCCAGCACCTTGGACACGCTGTCCCTCGGGCTGGGGACGTGGACACAGAGCACCAGGAGCTTCAGGCCGCCGTCCCTGCGCACCAGAAAGGCCTGCAATGAGAGCGGGGGAGCGGGAGACCCAGATCAGCGCGGGCAGGACCTAGGACACTGGGGAGCAGGAGTCACCTGGAACATCCCTGAAACAAGCAGGCAAGGAGGTGGGAGGTGGCAGTCGGGTGGTTGGCAGAACTAGGAATGCTGCCCCTGAGGGCCGAACATCACCTGGTCCATGACCCTGAGGGTCTATTTGCCACTGGGATGGAGGAGAGGCAGCTAAATCACTGCGCCCCACAGAGCCTGCACTGCAGCTAGGGACAGGGGAGAGTGTTTACAGTGACTCACTGCGCCCCACAGAGCCTGCACTGCAGCTAGGGGCTGGGGAGAGTGTTTACAGTGACTCACTGCGCCCCACAGAGCCTGCACTGCAGCTAGGGACAGGGGAGAGTGTTTACAGTGACTCACTGCACCCCACAGAGCCTGCACTGCAGCTAGGGGCTGGGGAGAGTGTTTACAGTGACTCACTGCGCCCCACAGAGCCTGCACTGCAGCTAGGGACAGGGGAGAGTGTTTACAGTGACTCACTGCGCCCCACAGAGCCTGCACTGCAGCTAGGGGCTGGGGAGAGTGTTTACAGTGACTCACTGCGCCCCACAGAGCCTGCACTGCAGCTAGGGACAGGGGAGAGTGTTTACAGTGACTCACTGCGCCCCACAGAGCCTGCACTGCAGCTAGGGGCTGGGGAGAGTGTTTACAGTGACTCACTGCGCCCCACAGAGCCTGCACTGCAGCTAGGGACAGGGGAGAGTGTTTACAGTGACTCACTGCGCCCCACAGAGCCTGCACTGCAGCTAGGGGCTGGGGAGAGTGTTTACAGTGACTCACTGCGCCCCACAGAGCCTGCACTGCAGCTAGGGGCTGGGGAGAGTGTTTACAGTGACTCACTGCGCCCCACAGAGCCTGCACTGCAGCTAGGGACAGGGGAGAGTGTTTACAGTGACTCACTGCGCCCCACAGAGCCTGCACTGCAGCTAGGGGCTGGGGAGAGTGTTTACAGTGACTCACTGCGCCCCACAGAGCCTGCACTGCAGCTAGGGGCTGGGAGGGTGTTTACAGTGACTCACTGCGCCCCACAGAGCCTGCACTGCAGCTAGGGGCTGGGGAGAGTGTTTACAGTGACTCACTGCGCCCCACAGAGCCTGCACTGCAGCTAGGGGCTGGGGAGAGTGTTTACAGTGACTCACTGCGCCCCACAGAGCCTGCACTGCAGCTAGGGGCTGAGGATTTCCTGGTCACTCCCCCTGAGGGACTGAGGCTTCCCTGGTCACTCCTCCCAGGACTGTTATGACCACCGTCAGCTGGCTGCTGTGCTGTGGCGGACTAGCTTAACTGGCTCTTCTGCCTAAGCTCCACTGAGCCAGCAGAAAATGACCTTCCTGGGCAGGAACTCTGTGTCCAGCGAATAGCCACAATCTGTCACCATCTGCATATCTACGGGTTCTGAGGGCTCTCTGAATTCTGGCTGACTCTGATCTGCAAGTGGGCCCCAAAATACCAGAACTGCCCCTTAGCAGGAAACCCAACCAGAGTCTAGCCCTGGGGCACTGCAAGACGCCGCAGACAGTGGCCAGGAAAGCACCGTGGGATGGCTTTGTGTCCCCAGACAAACCCCTGCTCCTCACCCTAACCTGCCCACTCTCCGGTCTCCCAGCTCAGGCTTCATCCAGGACTGGGGACCAAGCCTCAGGTGTCTGCTGTGAAAAAGAACCAGAAGAACCTATTGAGAGAGAGAGAGAGAGAGAGAGAGAGAGAGAGAGAGAGAGGGAGCTGGCCCTGGGGCAGAAGGCAGAAGCTAAGACAGCAGCTCCCGTCTGCCCGGGGCCAGGAGCCTTGTGCTGAGAGCAGACAGCACTGTCTGCCCTCAGCTCAGGCCTCTAAGGTGCCTGGTGTTTTTCTTTGCCAGCAGGGTCATCACTGGGGCTCGGTGCCTGCACAACTCCACCGTTCCCAGTGACCACTTTTCACCCTTTCTTTTCTCTCTGATAAAGGGAGAGAGAGAGGGAGGGAGGGAGGGAGAGAGAGAAGGAGAGAGAGAGAGAGAGAGAAGGAGAGAGAGAGAGAGAAGGAGAGAGAGAGAGAGAAGGAGAGAGAGAGAGAGAAGGAGAGAGAGAGAGAAGGAGAGAGAGAGAGAGAGAAGGAGAGAGAGAAGGAGAGAGAGAGAGAAGGAGAGAGAGAGAGAGAGAAGGAGAGAGAGAGAGAGAGAAGGAGAGAGAGAGAGAGAGAAGGAGAGAGAGGGGAAGGAGAGACCCTTGCAGCACTGCTCTAACACTCCTGAAGCCCCCACAAGGGAGAAGCGGGGCTTGAGGTCGGGTCCTCGTGCTGGGTGATGTGCGTGCTCCTCTGGTGTGCCACCACCCAGCACACGACTGTGTGGGCACGGTCCCCTCCAATGGAGGAGGACCAGGCACAGAAAGGCAGGAGGAGGCCTCACCCCCCTCCCCCCCCCCGCATCCCCAAGAGCTTATCTCTCAGCATCCTGTTTGTGGCATGTGAGACTGAGGATCCAAGGTGTGAACAGAGGTGTGAAGTCTCCCTGGCTGTGCTCTGCTGGGCCCCGAGCCTCAGCGCCCAGAACCAGTCATCTCAGCAGAACCAGGACCTCATGCAGCACCTCCTCCAGGAAGCCCAAGCCCGCACGCACCTTACGCAAAAGCCCAGAGGAGAGGCTGGGCGAGGGTGGGGCCGGCCGAGGGCAGGGCAGTAGGGTCCAGTGCAGACATTACCATGCACAAGGACCAGGGTTTGAGTCCCTGCTCCCCACCTACAGGAAGAAGCTTCACGAGTGGTGAGACTGCATCTCTCTCTTTAATCATCTCTGTTTACTGGATGAAGACAGCTAAACTGAGAGGAGAGAGGGAGGGAGGAGACTCCTGCAGCCCTGCTTCACACTTGTGACGTGGGGGCTCGAGCCTGGGTCCTTGTGCGCTGTGACGTACTCAGCCTGCGCACTGCCCCAAGTTCTTCAGTTCACGACTAGAGATTTTCTAGAGTCACTAACAGCACTCGACACTTTTTCTTCTCAAAATGCAAAATGCAGGATGAAAATCATAACCTGAAAATGATTTTACAAAATTTAGACACACACTGAGAATCACTCAAGAGGGAATCTTCCCTCCAGTTACATTCAGCAATATTTGATTGTTTTCTTCCTCAAAACATTGTCCCTGAACACAAATAAAATGCATTAATGTGTACTGGGAAAGTGCTGACCTTAGCAACGAAATTAGAAAATAAAAGTAGGGAGCCGGGTGGTAGCGCAACGGGTTAAGCGCACGTGGCGCCAAGCACAAGGGCCAGCGTAAGGATCCAGGTTTGAGTCCCCGGCTCCCCACCAGCAAGGGAGTCACTTCACAGGTGGTGAAGCAGGTCTGCAGGTGTCTGTCTTTCTCTCCTCCTGTCTTCCCCTCCTCTCTCCATTTCTCTCTGTCCTTTCCAACAGCGACAACATCAATAACAACAACAATAATAACTACAATAAAAAACAACAAGGACAACAAAATAGAAAATAAATAAAGTTTAAAAAACAAAAGAAAGTGGTCCGAGAGGTGGTGCAGTGGATAAAGCAATGGGCTCGCAACCGTGAGGTCCCAAGTTCAATCCCCGGCAGCACATGTACCAGAGTGATGTCTGGCTCTTTCTCTCTCTCCTCCTATCATTCTCATGAATAAATAAATAAATAGATTTTTAAATAAAAAAAAAAAGGCTTTCAATGGAATCCTCCCTGTAAGAATATTTTAATAGTGTTTCTAGTATAAGTTAAAGTTTTCTGTCTTGTCTCTCACTCTCTCTGTCTCGCCCTCCTTTCTCAACTTCTCTCTGTCCTATCAAATAAAAAAAAGGGAAAAAGAAAAAGGAAAAGGAAAAATGGCCACCAAGAGCAGTGGATTCACGGTGCAGGCACTGAGCCCCAGCAACAGCCCCAGCGACAACAAGATAAGAAATGTTTCACTGCTTGAGTCTGGGCTGCCAGGCCGAGGTCAGTGGCAGGCAGAAGCCACAGCCATAGCCCCACTGGGAGTCCACTGGAAGGACACGCTGCCCGTGAAGCTGCTCAGCTAAGGGGCCGTGGGGGACAACACAGCTTCACACACACCCTGTGCCCTCGGGGTCCTGTGTGCAAGTTCTCCAAGCCCCCTGCTTCCCTTTCTGCTGTCACAGGGCTCCCTGTGCTAAGCCGGCAGTTCCCAGGCAGACACACAGACGGAGGACAGCGGGACAGACAGACACCAGGGAAAGCCGGCAGTTCCCAGGCAGAGACACAGACACAGACGGAGGACAGCGGGACAGACAGACACCAGGGAAAGCCGGCAGTTCCCAGGCAGAGACACAGACGGAGGACAGCGGGACAGACAGACACCAGGGAAAGCCGGCAGTTCCCAGACAGACACACAGACACAGACGGAGGACAGCGGGACAGACAGACACCAGGGAAAGCCGGCAGTTCCCAGACAGACACACAGACGGAGGACAGCGGGACAGACAGACACCAGGGAAAGCCGGCAGTTCCCAGACAGACACACAGACGGAGGACAGCGGGACAGACAGACACCAGGGAAAGCCGGCAGTTCCCAGACAGACACACAGACGGAGGACAGCGGGGCAGACAGACACCAGGGAAAGCCGGCAGTTCCCAGACAGACACACAGACGGAGGACAGCGGGACAGACAGACACCAGGGAAAGCCGGCAGTTCCCAGACAGACACACAGACGGAGGACAGCGGGGCAGACAGACACCAGGGAAAGCCGGCAGTTCCCAGACAGACACACAGACGGAGGACAGCGGGGCAGACAGACACCAGGGAAAGCCGGCAGTTCCCAGACAGACACACAGACGGAGGACAGCGGGACAGACAGACACCAGGGAAAGCCGGCAGTTCCCAGACAGACACACAGACACAGACGGAGGACAGCGGGACAGACAGACACCAGGGAAAGCCGGCAGTTCCCAGGCAGAGACACAGACGGAGGACAGTGGGACAGACAGACACCAGGGAAAGCCGGCAGTTCCCAGACAGACACACAGACACAGACGGAGGACAGCGGGACAGACAGACACCAGGGAAAGCCGGCAGTTCCCAGACAGACACACAGACACAGACGGAGGACAGCGGGACAGACAGACACCAGGGAAAGCCGGCAGTTCCCAGGCAGAGACACAGACGGAGGACAGTGGGACAGACAGACACCAGGGAAAGCCGGCAGTACCCAGGCAGAGACACAGACGGAGGACAGTGGGACAGACAGACACCAGGGAAAGCCGGCAGTTCCCAGACAGACACACAGACACAGACGGAGGACAGCGGGACAGACAGACACCAGGGAAAGCCGGCAGTTCCCAGACAGACACACAGACACAGACGGAGGACAGCGGGACAGACAGACACCAGGGAAAGCCGGCAGTTCCCAGGCAGAGACACAGACGGAGGACAGTGGGACAGACAGACACCAGGGAAAGCCGGCAGTACCCAGGCAGAGACACAGACGGAGGACAGTGGGACAGACAGACACCAGGGAAAGCCGGCAGTTCCCAGACAGACACACAGACACAGACGGAGGACAGCGGGACAGACAGACACCAGGGAAAGCCGGCAGTTCCCAGGCAGAGACACAGACGGAGGACAGTGGGACAGACAGACACCAGGGAAAGCCGGCAGTTCCCAGACAGACACACAGACACAGACGGAGGACAGCGGGACAGACAGACACCAGGGAAAGCCGGCAGTTCCCAGGCAGAGACACAGACAGAGGACAGCGGGACAGACAGACACCAGGGAAAGCCGGCAGTTCCCAGACAGAGACACAGACGGAGGACAGCGGGACAGACAGACACCAGGGAAAGCCGGCAGTTCCCAGACAGACACACAGACGGAGGACAGCGGGGCAGACAGACACCAGGGAAAGCCGGCAGTTCCCAGACAGACACACAGACGGAGGACAGCGGGGCAGACAGACACCAGGGAAAGCCGGCAGTTCCCAGGCAGACACACAGACGGAGGACAGCGGGACAGACAGACACCAGGGAAAGCCGGCAGTTCCCAGGCAGACACACAGACGGAGGACAGCGGGACAGACAGACACCAGGGAAAGCCGGCAGTTCCCAGGCAGACACACAGACGGAGGACAGCGGGGCAGACAGACACCAGGGAAAGCCGGCAGTTCCCAGACAGACACACAGACGGAGGACAGCGGGGCAGACAGACACCAGGGAAAGCCGGCAGTTCCCAGACAGACACACAGACGGAGGACAGCGGGGCAGACAGACACCAGGGAAAGCCGGCAGTTCCCAGACAGACACACAGACGGAGGACAGCGGGACAGACAGACACCAGGGAAAGCCGGCAGTTCCCAGACAGACACACAGACGGAGGACAGCGGGACAGACAGACACCAGGGAAAGCCGGCAGTTCCCAGACAGACACACAGACGGAGGACAGCGGGGCAGACAGACACCAGGGAACCAGAGCGTCTTCCAGGGAGCCTGGGAACAACAGAGAGCTGCAGGGTGGCTTCGTGAGGGTTTGAGACACGAGGCCCAGAGCCCCTCCTGCACCAAGCCAGTGTCCCAGGAGGTTCCAAGATGAATGACGGAGGGGGGGGGGCAGCGCTCAGGGGACACGAGGTGACCAGCCCCAGCCTCTGTCTCCCCTGGGGGACACGTTGCCACGGGCTGTGGGCCTGGAATGTGCAGCACGTCACCAAATGCTCTGTCTAACAAAAGCCGTCTCTCTGTACAGACGCAGCGGGCCCTCCATCACCCACCAGCCAGGACACGAGTGTCCCTCTGTCCTCACCCAAACCCTCTCCCCAGTGGGACAGCATCATCTGGAGCCAGGCTGAGGCGACATCTGTCCCTCCCCAGCTCCTGGATGAGGAGCTGCCAGATTTTTTTTTTTTAACCAGAGCACTGCTCAGCTCAGGATGGGGCACAGGGGATCGAACCTAGGACTTTGGAGCCTCAGGCATGAGAGTCTCTTTGCATAACCATTTTGAGGGTCCCTACATCAGCCTCCCAGGTGGAAGGGGAAGGGCGGGGGCCAGCTTCCTCTGAGGACTAGAACTCCCCCATCCTGTCCCATCCCTGCAAGCTGACAGTGGGGGACAGACCAGAGCACAGGGTCCTTTCACATCTGAGCCCCCTTTGCTCTGTCGCCTGCCCTCTCTCGCCCAGCGTTTCCCATCTGGTGAGGGCGGTGAGCTGCTCCTTGGAGAAGAGACTGCTTTCCAGGGAGATTCGAGCAGCCCAGGAGGTTAGTGCAGATGGCCAGGGCCTCTGTGTCTCCTTTCTGCCAAGCATGGGTTTCCAGAACACCAGAGATGCCACCACCAACTGGGGCGACATGCGTGGGAGAGAACAGCCTGTCCCCGCCCTTCCCTGCTCCCCGACTGTGGCCTGTGCACAGTGGGCTCCTTCTAGAAGAACAGCTAGGGGACTCGGGGGAGACAACACAATGGCTATACAAAAAGACTCTCCTGTCTAATGCTCCAAGGTCCCAGGTTCGATCCCTAGCTCCACCATCAGCCAGAGCTGAGCAGGGGCCTGGGAATTAATAATAATGACAACAACAGCAACAACAGGGCTGGGGAGAAGCATCACAGTTCCACAGAGACTCTCCTGTCTGAGGCTCCAGTGCCCTGGTGAGACTCCCCAGCTCCACCATCTGCCAGAGCTCTGGGCTCTGTCTTCCCCCCGCCCCCATCACCAGCCAGGGCTGAGCAGGCTCTGGGAAACAAACTAACAAAACAGCATCCAAGTGGGAAGAGTAACTTCCGATGGAGAAAAGTGACACCTGGCCAGGTAGCTAAGACCAATGCCGCCAGTCTCGGGTAGCTCTGGGGACAGTGGCACGGCAGACAGGCTGCGATGGGACGGCACCGCCCCTCCCTGAGCCCACAGTCCCAGTCTAGCCAGCAGGCAAATCCCAGCGGAGAGCAGTCCTCCTCAAAGCTGCTGTCCAAAACAGAGGGTCTGAGAAACCGCCGCCCAGAGGAGCCTCAGACGAGGTCACTTGGGTCTGTGTGTGGCCTGGCTGGGGTCCCGGGACGAAAGAGGGACAGGGGCAACAGCTAGGAAGCCGAGGCTGGGCTGCAGCTACTCCCAGTGTATCAACGCTGGTGCACGAGCGGCCACAGTGCTGGACGCCCACCCGCCAGGAGGGACTGGGGGAGGCGGCCTGGGAAGGCTCTGTCCCAGCTTTGCAACTTCTTCCTGGTAGCTTCTCGGAAGCCTTGTATCTGGACACAGGAGAAATGGGCCCTGTGTTCCCAGCTCCTTATCAGAGAGGCAGGCTGTGGGGCGGGAAGGGGCATAGCCAAGGTCAGAGACACTGGGGACAAGGTGCCGATCCCCAGATCCTGACCACAGACACAGGGTGACACTGGTGACAGTGCGTGTGCACAGGTAGCCTCTGAACCCGCACCTGGGGCCACCCACCAAGTCTATGAGAGACAGTGAAGCCTCTGTGCTCTGCTGGGTGGTGATGCACCTGGTTGAGCAAACATATTACAAAGTGCAAGGACCTGGGTTCGAGCCCCTGGTCCCCACCTGCAGAGGGAAAGCTTTGCAAGTGGTGAAGCAGGGCTGCAGGCGTCTCTCTCTCTCTTCTTCTCTATCTCCCCTTCTCCCTCAATCTGTGTCTGTCTCTATCCAATAAGTCAAGATAATAATAATAATAAACTTTAAGAAAAAAAAAAGGAGTAAGCTGGGACACTGCTCGGGTGCCAGGCTTCCTGAAGGCCGCCCCCGTGGACTCTGTGCCGACTTGCTATGTCCTCGGGCAGGTCAATCAACCACCCTCCCCTTCTGGTGTTCAGGACGGTGGAGTCTTCCAGACAGGCAGACAAGACACCGCTCTGCTCTGAGCACCAGTAAGGTCCTGTAAAGAGCCACCCTGGGAGATGCTGGCCAATGTGTTCTTTCTTTCTTCTTCTTTTTTTTAATCATCAGATCATCAGCTGAGAGTTTTGCTTGTGTAGGGAGGGCATGCACTCTACCCACTGAGCCACCTCCTAGGCCCCCAAACTGAAAACACTTGGGGGAGGAAAGAAATAACAGGCCACTCCCTTGAGGACAAGTTTCCACCAAATAGCAGAGTTTCTCTGCTCTCTGGCTCTTTCGATTAGAAAGTGGGGGGGGGGGGGCAGTGGTGCAGCTGATTAAGTACACACATTACAGTGAGCAAGGAAGGGCCAGAGTTCAAGCCCCTGGTCCCCAGCTGCAGGGAGGAAGCTGCACAAGCAGTGAACCAACTGAGATGCCGGGCTGCAGGTGTTTCTGCCTCCAGCGCCTGTCCCCTCTTGGTCCCACCAAATAAAAACAAATAAATCAAGAGACCAAGCGCTAAAATGGCTGATTTTATATTATGTGAATTTCATCTCAATAAAATTGCTTTCGGAAGACTGAGAAGTAGGTCAGGTGATGAAGAGTTTTATAAGACACTTTTCACATTATCTGCTCTCCATCTGGAGCTATTTTTATAACAAGCACATACATGGGTGCCAGGTATGTGCTTCAGGTAAATAAATTATTGTTCATGTGGTTTTGGGAATGAACTCACGCCTGAGCACAGTGGAAACAGCTCTGGGTGGCCTCCTGGGCCCAATTTCCCCATTTTTATTCAGAGAAGGGAGAGAGAGGAGAGACATCACAACACAACTCCTTGCATGAAGCTCCCATGTGATGCCCGTGTTCAAAGCAAGAGCCTCATGCTTTACCAGTTGGGCTGTCTCCCAGCCCCTAATGCACACGTGTGTGTGTGTGTGTGTGTGTGTGTGTGTGTGTGTGAGAGAGAGAGAGAGAGAGAGAGAGAGAGAGAGAGAGAGAGAGAGGGGGGTCCACAGCGCCATCTAGATCCTGACACACATTACCTGTCCCTTCAGCAAATGCTTGCTGCTGGCCAGGGGGTGTTGGCATTCAAAGGGAGAACAGCAAGGCTCAGAAAATGCCAGCCGCCTGACCATCTCCCAGAGCCAGACTCAAAAAGCCCTCGACTCCCCTCCCAGCTCTGGAAGGAGAGCCAGTGCGCGTCCTGCAGCACTCCCCGCGGTGCCCGACTCACCCCGGCCGCCTGGCGCTGCAGGATCCTGGTGGCCTCGGCCCGGCACAGGCCCAGCTGCAGCCACACGGGGCAGGTCTTCACCAGCTTCTCCAGGACGCTGATACCCCGGCGGGAAAGACAATTCTTCAGGCTGAGGGGCAGGCAAGGACCTGGGCCGTCCTCCTTCTCCTCTTCCTCCTCCTCCTCCTCCTCTTCCTCCTCTTCTCCCTGATCCTCACCGGCATCTGGAACAGGACTGAGAAGAGCCACAGGGTCAGCCCACCTGCAGCCAGACTGCGGGTGCTCAGCACAGGTGAGCAGGGAAGCAGTTCACGGCTCTACTCCCTTAGGCCGTCCAGACTCAGCGACCCTCAGAGGCACCGGGAAGTGAACAAGCCCGACCTTCCCTTGAGGGTGGCGTGAGAGGCATGGAGCTGGGCCCAAGGGAGAGCAGGCCCAGAAGCCCGTGGTCCAGCCCCGGGGGCAGGGGCACAGCAGGCCTTGGAGCAGTTGGTTTGGTTTGTTTGGTTTGGTTTTGGCCGCCCGTCTTATCACTGGGGCTTGGTGCCTAAACCATGACAGCACTCCCGGCGGCCACTATTTTCTCTATTCCTCTAGACAGAGGATGAAGGAGACAGAGAAGGGGTGACACCACAACACTTGTGAAGCTGCCACCCCCACCCGCAGGTGCTCCTATGGGGTGGCCTGGGCCTGGAACCGTGGGAACATGTGTGCTCTACCAGGTGGGTCACCCACCAGTCCCACGGGCAGAGTCCTAAGGAGGATTCAATCAAACTTGGTCTATTTTGTGAGGGGAGGGGAGACAGAGAGGGAGAGAGAAAGAGACGCCTGCAGCCCTGCTTCACCAGTGGCGAAGCCTCCCCTTTGCAGGTGGGGGCTGGGGCTGGGGGCTGGAACCAGGGTCCTTGGGCAGTGAAGTGTACTCAATCAGGTGTGCCACAGCCCGGCCCTGAAATAAAACCTTGTTGTAGACTGAGGCAGGCATAAACCTATGAGACTGGATCAAACTAAAAAGCTTCTGCACAGCTAAAGAAACCAAGAGAGCCCTCACAGAATGGGAGAAGATCTTTACATGCCATACATCAGACAAGAGGCTAATAACTACAGTATATAAAGAGTTTGCCAAACTCAACAACAAGACAACAAATAACCCCATCCAAAAATGGGGGGGGAGGACATGGACAGAATATTCACCACAGAAGAGATCCAAAAGGCCAAGAAACACATGAAAAAATGCTCCAAGTCTTTGATTTTGAGAGAAATGCAAATCAAGACAACAATGAGATACCACTTCACTCCTGTGAGAATGTCACACATCAGAAAACGTAACAGCAGCAAATGCTGGAGAAGTTGTGGGGTCAAAGGACCCTCCTGCACTGCTGGTGGGAATGTCAATTGGTCCAACCTCTGTGGAGAACAGTCTGGAGAACTCTCAGAAGGCTAGAAATGGACCTACCCTATGACCCTGCAATTCCTCTCCTGGGGATATATCCTAAGGAACCCAACACACCCATCCAAAAAAGATCTGTGTACACATATGTTCTTAGCAGCACAATGTGTAATAGCCAAAACCTGGAAGCAACCCAGGTGTCCAACAACAGATGAGTGGCTGAGCAAGTTGTGGTCTAGATACACAATGGAATACTACTCAGCTGTAAAAAATGGTGACTTCAAAGTTTTCAGCCGATCTTGGATGGACCTTGAAAAATTCATGTTGAGTGAAATAAGTCAGAAACAGAAGGATGAATATGGGATGGTCTCACTCTCAGGCAGAAGTTGAAAAACAAGATCAGAAAAGAAAACACAAGTAGAACCTGAACTGGAGTTGGTGTATTGCACCAAAGTAAAAGACTCTGGGGTGGGTGGGAGGGGGGAATACAGGTCCAAGAAGGATGACAGAGGACCTGATGGGGGTTGTATTGTTTATGGGAAACTGAGAAATATTATGCATGTACAAACTATTGTATTTACTGTCAAGTGTAAAACATTAATTCCCCAATAAAGAAATTTAAAAACAAAACACCTTGTTGTGGTGTAACTGCACATGTTGGAATGCGAGAGAAGTTAATATGCTACCAGACAGGACTCATACATGTCTGCGCCCAGATCTAATCAGACTCGTGCCACAGCCCCTGACCACCTGTGGGAACCGAGCTCCGCACGCAACAGGTCTGGGCTGAGAGTATGAAGCGCGGGACCCCACAGACTTGGCAGGAGGACAAGAGTGTGAATTGGCTTGTTAGTGACATTTCACATCAGCTCAGCACTCGGCGACACAGGTCGACACCCTGGGTCGAGTAAGACATTTGGTCTTATTTCTTTCTGCTTCTCCAGGGTGGCTGCTGGACTCTCCATGTCACACCGGCGGCCTGCGTTCCGCTCCCACTGGAGGGTGGCGGCTCAGACACTTCCAGAGGTCCCCTTGGCCCTCTCCCCAGGCAACACCCCTGCCAGGATGAGGCGGGTGGAGAGAGGTGGAGAATCAGTCGGTAAACAGCACAGCCAGTGCAGTCCGCTCAGAGATCCCAGACACCCCCGCGCACCCTGGCAATCGGCCTGCTGGTGCTGTGTGGACATGGCGGCAGGAGCGGACCCAGGGCCCGTGCTGAACGGCCTTCCAGCCCAGTTCTCATCCTTCTCTCCAGAGAAAGAGAGACAGAGCCATTCCACCATGCACAGAGCTCCCCTGGTACATCCGCAGTGCTCCTATGTGGTGCTGGGTTCAAACCCAACGTTTATCATAGGGAAACCACGCACTCTGCCCAGGTGAGCTATCTCCCAGGCCCTGGCAGGTGAGTTCAGCCAAGGAGGGAAGGCATCATGGTGCCTGGAATCTCCAGTCAGGTGGTCTGGGTGGTCTGGGTGGCTGACCTCAGGATGTCTGCAGGGTGAGAGCCCCCAAGACAGAGGTATGGTTCCAAAGTGGGTGCCTCTCTCCTGGTGGCCCCTGGTTGATGCCAGTGACCAGGGCTGAGGGGCGGGGGACAGCACAAAACCCAGCTAAAGTCTCAGAGAAGCAGCCTACTTCCTGGGGCAAACCAGGTCAGAAAGCAGCAGAACACACAAGTCCAGGGGGGCAGGCGGTTCTCTGGGTGGAGGGGAGCTGCTCCCTCCCCAGAGGCCAGGGACGTCCTCCCCAGGACCCACAGCTCTGCTTAGCGCCAACTCTGGGCTTCTGGCTTCTGAGGGGCAAGAGTCCTCTCTATGGCCACTCTAAGAGACAGACAGACTGACAGTCTAGGCCCAGGTAAAGGTGACACACCAAGGCCTGGGGGGGTGGCTGAGCGGCCCAGCCGGGGTCACAAGCAACAGGCAGCAGAGCTGGCCACACTGATGCTGGACTCTGCCTCTTTGAGCATAGTTATTACTCACAGAGCTGGGACCTCACACCGACAGGACTTCACTGGTCCCAGGCCAAGTTTTTATTCAGACAAACAGAGCGGGAAAGACAGAAAGAGGCAGAGATGCCACAGTACCGGTGCTTCCCTGGTCCCATGACAGGCCGTGTGGTGAGCGGCCCGCTGGTCCCTCTTCTAAATCCCCATGTTTACATATCCGGCAAAGTGTGCTCCGCACTGTTTATTATCCCACTTGGGAAGAGTGTGCACACAAATACAGAGAGATAAACGGGCAGCCACTGCTGGAAGGCTCCGTGAGACACTGTCGACGTTAACCTCAAGCTTTACACTAATTATGTGTTTATCTCGCCCCCAAGATCAGCGCTGGGGCGTAGTGCCGGCACGAGGAATCCACTGCTCCCAGCAGCCATTTTTCCCATTTTATTGAACAAGACAGAAAAATTAAGAGGGATGGGGAGGGGAGACAGAGGGAGGGAGGGAGGGAGGGAGGGAGGGAGAAAGACCTGCTGACCTGCTTCACTGCTTATGAAGCTTCCCCCTGAAGGTGGGGAGCCAGGGGCTCGAACCCGGCGCGGGTCCCTGCACTTCGTACTATGTGCTTAACTGGGTGTGCGCCCGCCCAGCCCCAATGACTCGTTTACGGGATGGAATCCTACGCCAATGCAGGCAGAAGAGCCACCTGTCACACAAATACACTGAGCCAAGCCACCGGGTCTGACAGGTGGGGCCCAGAGGCCTTGTCTAAGCACTCTGGCCGCAGGCCCTCCTGGAAAGCCCTCGCGTGCAAAGCGTCCCTCCACCACCCTCTTCCCCGTGCAGCCACAGGACTCGGCCAGCACATCTCAAAGGCGTGGGCTGTGGGGGACGGCGCCGAGCTGCCCCTCCTGCGGCCCTGGCTCACCGGCAGAGTGGGTGGCGTTCTCGACAAAAAATTAAGTCCCGACGGTAGTGAATCGGCTTCCACGGTGCAGAGCCTCCCGCTGCTGCCAACACCCAGCTGCCAGCGGTCAGGCAGCCAGGTCGCTCCAACCCAACACGCTACCCAGCGCTCTGTGACCCTGCCGGCTGCGACGCAAGAGGACGCTGCCACCACCCTCAAAGCCCCTAATGCCAGGGTCCCCGGTGCTTTCTCCTGCCACACACACCCTGGGGACAGAGGTCAGGCACCCTGGGGACAGAGGTCAGGTGTCCTGGGGACAGGTATCAGGCGCCCTGGGGACAGGTGTCAGGCGTCCTGGGGACAGGTGTTAGGCGCCCTGGGGACAGGTGTCAGGTGCATGTCAGGCGCCCTGGGGACAGGTGTCAGACGCCCTGGGGACAGGTGTCAGGTGCCCTGGGGACAGGTGTCAGGCATCCTGGGGACAGGTGTCAGACGCCCTGGGGACAGGTGTCAGGTGCCCTGGGGATGGGTGTCAGGCATCCTGGGGCCAGGTGTCAGGCGCCCTGGGGACAGGTGTCAGGTGCCCTGGGGACAGGTGTCAGGCGCCCTGGGACCAGGTGTCAGGCATCCTGGGGACAGGTGTCAGGCGCCCTGGGGACAGGTGTCAGGCGCCCTGGGGACAGGTGTCAGGCACCCTGGGGACAGAGGTCAGGCGCCCTGGGGCCAGGTGTCAGGCGCCCTGGGGACAGGTGTCAGGTGCCCTGGGGATGGGTGTCAGGCATCCTGGGGCCAGGTGTCAGGCGCCCTGGGGACAGGTGTCAGGTGCCCTGGGGACAGGTGTCAGGTGCGTGTCAGGCGCCCTGGGGACAGAGGTCAGGCGCCCTGGGGCCAGGTGTCAGGCGCCCTGGGGACAGGTGTCAGGCGCCCTGGGTACAGAGGTCAGGCGCCCTGGGGACAGGTGTCAGGCGCCCTGGGACAGTTCTAGGGAGGGGCCGCTGAACCACATGGGCCCTGCCGGGCAGCCTTCCACAGTGGCCAGACGAGTGTGTTTCCCTGGGCAGCGAGTGTAGCCCGTGTCCCCACTCTCCTCCACTCGGGCTAGTAGTTGCTTCACCTCAGCCATCGCAGTGGACGAGGGGCCACGCGTGTCACCCTGGTCCCTGGCGTGCGACTGAGTGGAGGAGCTTCCCTCTCAGCATGTCCTTGGGTTCACAGCTCTCCCGCTTCAGGGTGTGAGACTGCAGGAGCAGGCGGAGCACGCTGAGAATCTCCAAAGGGAAGACAGTGGGCAGAAGGGCCAGAGCCTAATTCCTCGCGGGCGCGCCGCTGTGGAGCCTCCAAGAGGGACCCGGGGACAGAGCGGAGACCACCAGCGTGCTGCACAGACGGGCCTGCGGGGACCGGGCACGGCGGGGAAGGGGAGGGACAGTGGCCCTGACTCGGGTTCGGCGCTGCTGTCCACGGCGAGACAGACGGAGGGCCGCCCTCAGCCGACTCCAGGCTCAGCGGGCTCAGGACACGGAGGCCGGGCAGCTGCACAGGAGCCGGCCGAAAGGCAGCCGACGAGCTCCAGACGCTGTCTGCCAGGGACTCTGCGCTGCAGGCCTCCGCGAGCACCGAGCGCCGGTCAGACAGCACCGGGCAGCTCCCTCTCTACCACGGGCTCGTGCCCACAGCTGCCCTGGGCTCCAGCCGTCCCGTCCCGTCCCGTCCCGTCCCGTCCCGTCCCCGGTGCCCACAGGCGCCAGGCTGCGCGTGGGCTGACGGGCCGGGCCAGGGCCGGTCTCACGGGCACGATGAGCTTCGCACGCGTGCAGAGAGGACACGGACACCTCCCTGGTGCGGGGCCTCTGAGGACAGGGCTCCAACCAGCCCGAGGTGAGGAGGGGCCTGGGCTTCTCACCCAGGAAGCCAGGAACCCAGGTCTTCAGGCCCCTCTGCCCCTCGGCGGGTGGGGTCCCGGCAGCAGGCACAGGACCTGGGGGAAGAAGCCCTGCTCCACATCCCAGGGGGAAGTCAGGCTGGGCAGGCCTCTGACCCGGAAGTGCAGGTCACACTGTCTCAGTCCCCACATCACAGCCCACATCAAAGGGACGAGTCAGTCTAAGGTCACAAACTTTCCGCACCTGTGAGTGCTCAGGCCTCAGCTCCCAGGCATCTGCAGGCTGCCCGCAGGCTCCTCAGGGAGCCCGGAAAGCTGTCCGTCCTGCAGGCTGCCCGCAGGCTCCTCAGGGAGCCCGGAAAGCTGTCCGTCCTGCAGGCTGCCCGCAGGCTCCTCAGGGAGCCCGGAAAGCTGTCCGTCCTGCAGGCTGCCCGCAGGCTCCTCAGGGAGCCCGGAAAGCTGTCCGTCCTGCAGGCTGCCCGCAGGCTCCTCAGGGAGCCCGGAAAGCTGTCCGTCCTGCAGGCTGCCCGCAGGCTCCTCAGGGAGCCCGGAAAGCTGTCCGTCCTGCAGGCTGCCCGCAGGCTCCTCAGGGAGCCCGGAAAGCTGTCCGTCCTGCAGGCTGCCCGCAGGCTCCTCAGGGAGCCCGGAAAGCTGTCCCTCCTGCAGGCTACCCGCAGGCTCCTCAGGGAGCCCGGAAAGCTGTCCGTCCTGCAGGCTACCCGCAGGCTCCTCAGGGAGCCCGGAAAGCTGTCCGTCCTGCAGGCTGCCCGCAGGCTCCTCAGGGAGCCCGGAAAGCTGTCCGTCCTGCAGGCTACCCGCAGGCTCCTCAGGGAGCCCGGAAAGCTGTCCGTCCTGCAGGCTACCCGCAGGCTCCTCAGGGAGCCCGGAAAGCTGTCCGTCCTGCAGGCTGCCCGCAGGCTCCTCAGGGAGCCCGGAAAGCTGTCCGTCCTGCAGGCTGCCCGCAGGCTCCTCAGGGAGCCCGGAAAGCTGTCCGTCCTGCAGGCTGCCCGCAGGCTCCTCAGGGAGCCCGGAAAGCTGTCCCTCCTGCAGGCTGCCCGCAGGCTCCTCAGGGAGCCCGGAAAGCTGTCCCTCCTGCAGGCTACCCGCAGGCTCCTCAGGGAGCCCGGAAAGCTGTCCGTCCTGCAGGCTACCCGCAGGCTCCTCAGGGAGCCCGGAAAGCTGTCCGTCCTGCAGGCTGCCCGCAGGCTCCTCAGGGAGCCCGGAAAGCTGTCCGTCCTGCAGGCTGCCCGCAGGCTCCTCAGGGAGCCCGGAAAGCTGTCCGTCCTGCAGGCTGCCCGCAGGCTCCTCAGGGAGCCCGGAAAGCTGTCCGTCCTGCAGGCTGCCCGCAGGCTCCTCAGGGAGCCCGGAAAGCTGTCCGTCCTGCAGGCTGCCCGCAGGCTCCTCAGGGAGCCCGGAAAGCTGTCCGTCCTGCAGGCTGCCCGCAGGCTCCTCAGGGAGCCCGGAAAGCTGTCCGTCCTGCAGGCTGCCCGCAGGCTCCTCAGGGAGCCCGGAAAGCTGTCCCTCCTGCAGGCTACCCGCAGGCTCCTCAGGGAGCCCGGAAAGCTGTCCGTCCTGCAGGCTACCCGCAGGCTCCTCAGGGAGCCCGGAAAGCTGTCCGTCCTGCAGGCTGCCCGCAGGCTCCTCAGGGAGCCCGGAAAGCTGTCCGTCCTGCAGGCTGCCCGCAGGCTCCTCAGGGAGCCCGGAAAGCTGTCCCTCCTGCAGGCTGCCCGCAGGCTCCTCAGGGAGCCCGGAAAGCTGTCCGTCCTGCAGGCTGCCCGCAGGCTCCTCAGGGAGCCCGGAAAGCTGTCCCTCCTGCAGGCTACCCGCAGGCTCCTCAGGGAGCCCGGAAAGCTGTCCGTCCTGCAGGCTGCCCGCAGGCTCCTCAGGGAGCCCGGAAAGCTGTCCGTCCTGCAGGCTACCCGCAGGCTCCTCAGGGAGCCCGGAAAGCTGTCCGTCCTGCAGGCTGCCCGCAGGCTCCTCAGGGAGCCCGGAAAGCTGTCCGTCCTGCAGGCTGCCCGCAGGCTCCTCAGGGAGCCCAGAAAGCTGTCCGTCCTGCAGGCTGCCCGCAGGCTCCTCAGGGAGCCCGGAAAGCTGTCCGTCCTGCAGGCTACCCGCAGGCTCCTCAGGGAGCCCGGAAAGCTGTCCGTCCTGCAGGCTACCCGCAGGCTCCTCAGGGAGCCCGGAAAGCTGTCCGTCCTGCAGGCTGCCCGCAGGCTCCTCAGGGAGCCCGGAAAGCTGTCCGTCCTGCAGGCTGCCCGCAGGCTCCTCAGGGAGCCCGGAAAGCTGTCCGTCCTGCAGGCTACCCGCAGGCTCCTCAGGGAGCCCGGAAAGCTGTCCCTCCTGCAGGCTACCCGCAGGCTCCTCAGGGAGCCCGGAAAGCTGTCCGTCCTGCAGGCTACCCGCAGGCTCCTCAGGGAGCCCGGAAAGCTGTCCGTCCTGCAGGCTACCCGCAGGCTCCTCAGGGAGCCCGGAAAGCTGTCCGTCCTGCAGGCTGCCCGCAGGCTCCTCAGGGAGCCCGGAAAGCTGTCCGTCCTGCAGGCTGCCCGCAGGCTCCTCAGGGAGCCCGGAAAGCTGTCCGTCCTGCAGGCTGCCCGCAGGCTCCTCAGGGAGCCCGGAAAGCTGTCCGTCCTGCAGGCTGCCCGCAGGCTCCTCAGGGAGCCCGGAAAGCTGTCCGTCCTGCAGGCCAGGCCCTCCCTCAAGCTCTGACCACCGACTCACTCACGCCAGCTCTGCCTGGCCCCCAGCCCTGGCCATTTAGTGATTCTTTTACATTTAGCTTCCTTTTAAATAAGGTTTCTTTTGATGAGGTGCAAAACAGAGAGTCGGAGACCTGAGCACTGCTCTGCTCCAGCACAGGACGGTGCCAGAGGCTGAGCCTGGGTCTTAGCCGTGCGAGTCTGTGCTGATGCCGACCTGTCTTCGCGAGCCCTGGTCCCTGGCCCCGAGGACCCTAGATGCTCACCAGCTCCTGGGACTGGGCCAGGTTCCTCCCCAGCCCTCTGTAAACCCCCAGGTTCCCAGCTCCTCTCCTCTCCTCTCCTCTCCCAGCCAGGCTCCCCTGAGGCGGCTCACCGTCCCCCCTGAGGAAGAGCCCCAGGCCAGGGCCAGCCCCTGCCACAGATGACCCAGGGCTGTGTGAGGGCAGAGGGACTGGGTTCGAATCCCAGCGTGGTGACCTTGGCAAGTGCTAACTCCTTCTCTGCTACAATGTCCTTATATTAAAAACGGGGAGAGGAAAACAAATGGGGAGAGGGCTGGGAGCAAGCTCACTGGGCAGAGAGTAGACTTCACCACACAAGAGGTCCCTGTCAGGAGCCCCAGCATCAGAGCACAGTGGGACAGTGCTGCACCGCGCCTCCTCTCTCTTGGACTCTCACCCACTACCTAAAAATGAGAGTAAAAAATAAAATAAAGGGGGCTGGACGGTAGCGCCACGGGTTAAGCACACACAGCGCAGAGCGCAAGGAGGGGCGTAAAGATCCCAGTTGGAGCCCCGGACGCCCCACCTGCAGGGAGGTCACTTCACAAGCGGTGAAGCAGGTCTGCAGGTGTTTTTGTTTCTTTTTTAACTTTTAATTATTTTATTTTATTTTTTCCCTTTTGTTGCCCTTGTTGTTTTATTGTTGTAGTTATTATTGTTATTGATGTCATTGTTGTTGGACAGGACAGAGAGAAATAGAGAGAGGAGGGGAAGACAGAGAGGGGGAGAGAAAGATAGACACCTACAGACCTGCTTCACCACCTGTGAAGCGACTCCCAGGCAGGTAGGGAGCCGGGGGCTTGAACCAAGATCCTTACGCCGGTCTTTGCACTTGGCACCATGTGCGATTATCCTGCTGCACCACCGCCCAGCTCCCTCAGGTGTCTGTCTTTCTCTCCTCCTCACTGTCTTCCCTCCTCTCTAGATTTCTTTCTGTCCTGTCCTGTCCAACAATAACAACAGCTATAACAATAGCAACCACAACAAGAACAGTGACATGGGCAACAAAATGGGAGATAAAATGGCTGCCAGGAGCAGTAGATTCATAGTGCTGGCACCAAGCCCCAGCGATAAGCCTGGAGGCAAAACAATAAAATAAAATAAAATAAAATAAAAATGAGAGTTTACCAGGAGCCGTGGAATGCTGCAAGGCACAGAGGCCTAGTGGCAGCCCTGGTGACAGTCAGATCACATATTACTGTTAAGAGCTCAGGACGGGGCTGGGAGTGGGGGGGGGGCACCTGGCTAAGTGCACACAGGGACTCGCACAAGGATCCGGCTTCGAGTTCCCACTCCCCACCTGCAGGGGGAAAGTTTCACGAGTGGGAAAACAGGGCTGCAGGTATCTCTCTCTCTCTCTCTCTCTCTCTCTCCCTCTCTATTTCCCCTCCTCTCTCAACTTCTCTCTGTTCTGTCCTAAAAATGGAAAAAGTGGCCTCCGGGAGCAGTGGATTCATAGTGCTGGCACCGAGCCCCAGCGATGACCCTGGAGGGAAAAAGAAAAGAAAGAAAAAGAAGTGAGGAGGATGCCAGCACAGAGAATCGTTCAGTGAGGACACCTATCGCCAGTCATTCTTCCCGCCAGCCACCATCTACTGAGGGAACACACCCCAGGCTCGTCATCGTAGTAACTACAGCCGTGGCCTCACAGCGAGAGAGTGGCTGACAGGTGCCTCTCCTGTCCGAAACCTCTGGAAACTTCACTGGACGCAGACAAGGCCACGGGTCGGCAGCAGGGCAATTTCCTGGCTGGGACTGAAGCCGGTGGTGAGGGGACGCAAAGGCCCAGATCACCAGGGTGGTGGGCAGGGCTCGGAAGGCTGTGTCAGGTCTCTGTGGAGCCGAGCAGGGCATCTGTGCAGAGACGGGCACGGGGCTCATGGTGGCCCCACCAGGGAGGGAGGGAGGGGCACCTCTTCTACACCCCTGTGCGCCTTGTGCCCCGAGAAACTACCCATCAGCGCCTGTGAGAGAACTGGCCCCGGAGGTGTGCACGGCAGACCTGAGTGTCCGTGTGTCCCTTCTGGGCCACGGGCGGCACAGACAGACACCTCCCTTCTGGAGGCTGTCTCAGAGGGAATAAAGCGGAATGGAAAAGACGGCAAGTGAGCTGCAGCCTCGGGGGCTGGGAGCAGCCGGACTGCAGACATGCCGCCTTCACACGCCTGTGTGCCCCACACCCCCCCCCAGCCCAGCCCCAGTCCTACGCCGCCCCGCACAGAGCAGGGCTTCAGTCAAAGCGCCAATAATGACTGGGAAGAGAGGAGCTCTCTGGAACTGGCAGCATCCACCATCTGTGACTTACAGAGAAGCTACTTTTAGATACTCTGCCTAGTCCAGACGCTGCAGAGCCGCTATCTGTAAAGACAGAGCGCACACGGGCAGGACGGCAGACGGACGCCCAGGAGCAGCACCTTTTGGGGAGGAGCAGCCGGCAGAGCACGTCAACGACTGCCGCCCACCCGGGCGCAGATGGGAAAGGCAGCGACGCAGAGGCCACTGCAGAACCACAGTTGCTCTGTGCTCACCAGCAGGGAGAGAGAGACCGGCTGTCAGGATCTTCCTTTGTGTCAGCGGCAGTCTGAGGGAAGACACAGCAGTCAGCACTGCAGGGGCAGCGAGGTCCGTGACAGACCGGAGGGTGAAGGTTTTCTCAGCCGGATGGCGGGTGCACGACTCAGTAACCCAGCCAGCACCTGCTCTGCTTTCCCCGTGTGAGCCGAGCTAGTCCTTCAAGACCACCCAACGGCTCACTAAAGCTAAGAAGCTAAAAGTAGCGGGCTGGGGATTTGAACCGGGGCAGTCTCGGAGTGCACAGCCCACAGTTAGCGTCCGATCCTCCTCTAGCCGCTTACCAGGTGACTAAACATCACGAACCTACGTTGTGAAGCTAGAAGGAAGCAACAGTAGGAGAAAACTCAAGGGAAGAAAAAGGGCAGAGCAGCCGTGGCGGGGCCAGCTCAGCAGCGAGAGCACAGGGCTTCACACATGAGGCCCCTGGTTCGAGCCCCAGTTCTGCAAAGACCAGCACCGGGCAGCACTCTGGTTTCTCTCTCATACACTCATGAAAATCAGTAGAAAACACTTAAAGAGTAAATAGACAGGGAAACCATACGCACGTCAGGCACTAGGCACTGCCCAATTCCAGAGAGGTCCTGAGGAAGGGCTCCCGCGCTTGCTCCTCTGCCTCCGGGTCTGAGGGCCTCCCAGGCTTCAGGCGGCAGGGCGCCTGCTCGAGCGGCTGCTGCAGGATCCCAGCCCGGTGCTCCCGGGACCCCGGTGTCCCTCTGCCCCCTCTTCTGCAGGAAGGGCCCTCCGAGACTCAGTGCTCAGGCTCAGAGAGCCACCTGCACTCTGGACTGACAGACAGACATGAGAAGCACGGCCCTGCGGGCTGAGGGCCTCTCGCTGTGCAGACAAACAGCTCAGCCGGCGGGGTACCCGCCTTGCCCTGTGCAGGCCCCGATGCCACGGTGTCGCTCCCTCTCTGTGTGAAAACGCGGCCGGAGAGGAGAGACTGCAGCTCCTCCGCTAAGAAGGGAGAGCGGCAGCTTCTCAGGGGTCGGCACAGCCCGGCCCACCCGTCACCCCACAAGGCCTCAGCCGAGAGGCGGCAAATGGACGACGGCGGGTGAATGAAGGAACCAAGAGGCAGCGGAGCCCCCGCCGGTCTCAAGATGGGCCGCGGCCACCATCGAGGGAGGGAGGCGGGTGCTAGCTCTGGGGAGGGGGCTGGCTGCAGGGAGGCGGGGGGCCTGGGGACCCAGGAGGCAGCCCAGGGCAAGCAGCCTGGCGCCTCCGGGAAAGCCAAGCCTCCCGGTCAGCCTGCAGTGCGGTCCTCACAATAAGGGCCTCTCTCCACCCACCACGGCCTCCTCCCCACAAGGAGCAGACTTAGAGCCGCTGTGGGTGGGTGCCGCAGGAGGCTTACTCCCCCTCCTTCCCTTCCTTCTCAACGTCCCTCTGCTCTATCAAATAAAAAGTCACTGGGAGCAGTGGGATCATTTAAAAAAGGAGAAAGGGGGAGTCGGGCAGTAGTGCAGCGGGTTAAGCGCAGGTGGCGCAAAGCACAAGGACCGGCGTGAGGATCCCAGTTCGAGCCCCCGGCTCCCCACCTGCAGGGGAGTCACTTCACAGGCGGTGAAGCAGGTCTGCAGGTGTCTGTCTTTCTCTCCCCCTCTCTGTCTTCCCCTCCTCTCTCCATTTCTCTCCTATGCAACAATGACAACATCAACAACTACGATAATAACTACAACAATAAAACAACAAGGGCAACAAAAGGGAAAATAAATGTGTAAAAAAATAATGATAATAAAATAAAAACATAAACAAAATCTTTAAATAAAAATAAAAATAAGTTAAAAATAGAAAATAAAATAAAATAAAATAAAGGAGAAAGGAGAGACGCCTGCTTAACAAGCGTGACACTCCTCACTTGCAGTCACCGTCCTGACCTGGTCACATGCCCACAGCCAGCCACAGAACACTGGGAAGCGCAACTCAAACTTCCACCCCACTCAGAGCCAGGGTGGCGCCAGCAGACCCTGCTTCCCTCAGCTCGAGGACAAAGGAGGGGACAGAGCCCAAGGAACTGTCCCCAAGCCCCAGCTCCACGCAGGTTTCAGGAGCAGGAGCACAGAGACGCTGGTGCGCGCCTGCACCACCTCGAGCCATTCAGGTGGGCAAGGCCCGACGAGATCACCCGACAGCCCAGACGCGTGGCAGCAGGGGCTCTGTCACAGAGGAGGGGCACAGACCAGCAGAGACGGCAGATGGCAGCGGCACAGACGCTCTGGACGCCCGGCGCTCCCGGCCTCTCGCATGGCTCTGTGTGGGCTCAGTCAGGGCAGGGCAGCAGCTCCCCGTCTTCCAGCCAAGCATGTCTGCGTGTTCCTGTTGCCATGTAGGGGCTGCAAGGTTTGCTGGGGAGACCAGCTACTAAGGGGGGAGCAGGCCCGTGACCTCCGCCAACAGGTCGAAGCCACATGCTCCCCCAAACACAGCCAAGTGGGAACCAACTCCCTCCCAGCCCAGCACACAGACCGTCCTGCCAGTCCGTGTCACGCCCTCCAGGGCTCCCGCATGCAGCCTCGCCTCTGACTCTCTCTCCTGTCTGGGCTCTGCACTCGGCTGGTTTTAGCCATTAGAATCCTACTCGGGGAGTCAGGCGGTAGTGCAGTGGGTTAAGCGCAGGTGGCGCAAAGCACAGGGACCGGCATGAGGATCCCGGTTCGAGCCCCCGGTTCGAGCCCCTGGCTGCCCACCTGCAGGAGAGTCACTTCACAGGCGGTGAAGCAGGTCTGCAGGTGTCTGTCTTTCTCTCCCCCTCTGTCTTCCCCTCCTCTCTCCATTTCTCTCTGTCCTATCCAACAACGACGACATCAATAATAACTACAACAATAAAACAACAAGGGCAACAAAAGGAAATAAATAAATATAAAAAAATCCTACTCGGCCTCCAAGACCCCGTCCTGATGCCACCTCTGCCAGGGAGTCCTCCCTGTTCACTGCAATGAGGTGGTACGGGTGCTCACAGTGCTCTGCACTCACGTGCACGCTCCTCTTATTTCTCTAGTAAGCAAACCGCAACGTCTTGCTCAACTACTGCCTGGGTCGTGGATAAATGAGTGAGTGCGCAGGTGTGTGGCTGGGTGGCTGGGTAAATAGGTGATAGGCACGTGTTATGGAAGGCGGGTGGGTGACAGGCACGTGTTATGGAAGGCGGGCAGGTGACAGGCACATGTTATGGAAGGCAGGCGGGTGACAGAAACGTGTTATGGAAGGCGGGTGGGTGACAGGAACGTGTTATGGAAGGTGGGTGACAGGCACGTGTTATGGAAGGCGCGCGGGTAACAGGCACGTGTTATGGAAGTTCGGGTGGGTGACAGGCACGTGTTATGGAAGGCAGGTAGGTGTACAGATGCAAGGGGCAGTTGGCTGGCTGGACAGACAGATGGGTGTGTGCATGGACAGGTGGGTGATGGATGAGTGCATATGGGTGAGTGAGTGAACGAAAGGGTAGGTGGGTGACAGGTAGCTGGGGGGACGGATGGGTGGGTGGGCATACACATGAAGTGAAGGCAGACGAGGAGTGTTTTTGCTGACAAGAATCCTAAACACACTTCAGACGGATGTCTGTCAAGATCGTCAAGAACAGAAAGACGCAAGTGTAACCACACGTCCTCACTCGCCGTCAGTCCAGAGCCAAGTCCCCAGAGAAGTGGCCCTTATCTGAGCCTGACACTGAGATGCAGGAAGCTGGGGGCTGGGAGCTCGGGGACCTTGCTCCCAGTCAGTCCCCCTCCACAGCTCGAACCCTGAGCCAGTCCCCACCAGACTGTGACTTGCAGGTACAAAACGTGTGTTTCTCAGGTCCCCAGGCAGGTGAGCGTACACACCTGCTTCCCCGGGCAGCCAGCAGAGGAAGGGACTGCTCTCGGGCCCCCACTGTCATCCCCGGGCCCCCTTCTCCTGGGCCGCCCTGAACAAGACTCCTCCTAGGGTCTTTCAGGGTCTGAGGTGCTGTTTGGTGTTTAAAAGTTTCATCTCTTAACTAGGGAATAGACAATTCTCAGAGAGTGGTCCGGGACGTGGCGCAGTGGATAAAGCACTGGGCTCTCAAGCACGAGGTCCTGAGTTCAATCTCCAGCAGCACACGTGCCAGAGTGATGTCTGGTTCTTTCTCTCCTATCTTTCTTGTGAATAAATAAGTTCTTTAAAAAAAAAAAAGAAAAGAAAAAGAAAGAAGACTCTCAGAGACAAAGATACCAGAACCATCTCCCCTGGTGTGAAGCCCCAGGCCTATGGCTGACGCCAGGTTGGGGGGGGACTCTCAGCCGGACTGGCCCTTGGCCGGCACCATCACCCAGCAGGATGTGGCCTGAGCGTGCGCGGCTGTGCAGTGCAGACACACGAGCCTCGACCACAAGGCTCCCCAGGCCGTGTCTTCTACAAGGGAACCGACACTCTTCCAGACAAGTAGAGACTCGCGTGGGGACCCTGTGAGGAGCCCTGCTGCCCCATCCCAAGGTCCTGTCCACCAGGTTGTTTCAGCCGGGGCCGCCCCTCCAAGCCACCCACCCCCCAGAGAAGGCTCGTGGAAGTGAGGGGCGGTGGCCATGACGGAGGCAGTCACGCTGGTGGCTTCCAGATCCTTCTCTCAAAGGCCCGAGGCTGGCAGCCACGCTGGGGTGGACGCTCAGGCTGAAGAGAGGCTCCCATATCCACCCTCACCCCCTCCTCCTACAGGTCACGCTGGCGGGAGGGAAGGACTGAGCACAGGTACTCAGTGTGGCTGGTGGGGGTGTCACCTCTCAGCCCCCAGTGGCACAGGGACAGAACTTGGGGCGGCCCTGGAAGTGCCGTGGGGAGTCCCCCACCCCACCGGCCTACAGCAGAGAGCCCTTTCCCTCAGCCCAGTCACTGCCACGGGGCGCCGTCCCACAGACCTGGGGCCTCGCACCCTCACAGGGCACCCAGGACACGAGGCTGCCTGCCTCCCCCACCTCCAGGGCCCCAGACGCCCCTCACAGATCCCACCCCTCAGGAGGCTCCCAGTAGCTCCCAGGGAATGGCTGGCCCCCTCAAGCCCCCCTACTTTGTTAAGACTACTTTATTTTTGTTTTTGTTTTTGTTTTCAAAATTTGACCTACAGCAGAGATGATGGGGAGAAAAAGTTTCCTTTCATGGATCTTAGGAACCAGATCTGGGTGAAGACCTACGAGCCTTTCTTGGAAAAATAGAGCCACGTGGGTCCTGAGGCACGTTCTAGCTAACCCTTGGGAAGAGCCGTATGGCCATGGGCAGCCTGGGCCAGCCAACCGGCACCACCTGGGCCTCGCACACCCAGGCCGGGCCAGTCGGGAGGTGTCAGCACAGCTCTGGTGGGGTGGGGTGCCTGGTGAGAGTGACCGGAGCTAAGCCTTCTAGACAGCGCCCCACTGAACCCCAGACCGAAGAGCAGAGGCCATTCTCACACAACAGACAGGAGTAAACGGAGCCACCAGGCAGGAGGAAGTGGAAAACAGAAGTTGGAGGGGTCAGGGGTCAGGGCCCCCCACCTTCTCCCAGGGAAGCCCCCACCCTTCCCAGGGAGGTCCTTCAGGGCTGCACCCAGCAGAGTGGGGTGTGGCAGATACTGGGGGGCAGGGGTTCCCCTGGGAATTCCCAGTTTCTCCCACAGGACAGTTCTGTCTTTCCTGGGGAAACATGAGGCAGATGTCCAGATTTCCAGGGGGCAGGGTGGGGGAGGGAAGCAGGAAAGGGAGGGTAGAGGGGAGGCGCTCAGACCCCCACTCCCTTTCCTGTTCCTGGGGTGGAGGGAGGCGCTCAGACCCCCACTCCCTTTCCTGTTAATGGGGTGGAGGGAGGCGCTCAGACCCCCACTCCCTTTCCTGTTAATGGGGTGGAGGGAGGCGCTCAGACCCCCACTCCCTTTCCTGTTAATGGGGTGGAGGGAGGCGCTCAGACCCCCACTCCCTTTCCTGTTCCTGGGGGCGGGGGTGGGGGGGGCTGAGTTCCCGGCGCCCAAGCCGAGTGCGGCGGCAAGTCCGTCCCCACGGCGGCCCCGCGACTTTCAAACACAAGGACAGGACCTCCCTGCGGCGCCCCAAAAGGCTGCGGCCGGAACCGGGGCGCGACACGGCCTCCCTCGGGGACCAGCCCAGCCGCCGGGGTCCCCACCCCGCAGCCCCGCCCAGGGACGGCGGAGGGTCGCGGCCCCGAAGCCGGCCGGTGGGGAAGGGCCGGGGGTCCTCTATCCGGGCAGGGGCCGCGCGCCCCGAGTCTGGGGGACCCCCCGGCCGGGTGCCGGCGCCGCGGGTGCAGGGGAGGGGCCCCCGAGCAGCCCCCTCGCCTCCCAAACCCCCCCCCCGGCTGTGCCGCCAGTGCGGGTCCCTCAGGGGCTGCGGCCGGGGGTCTGCTCCGGGGTCCCGGCTCAGCGTGTTCTGGGGGGGGGGGCAGGGAAGGGTCCCGGACTCACCCCGCGGGGTCCCGGAGCGTGGGCGCCCCGGCCCGTCGGATCATGCCGCCCGCAGCTGGGGCTGGGGGCCCGGGGCCCGGGGCGCGCGCATTCCTGGCTGTGGCCTGGGGGCCGCCAGCCCCGCCGACGGGACGGGACGGGATGGGGACGCGGACGCGGCCGGCTCGCTCGGCTCGGCACTTCCTGGAGCGGATCGCGGCGAGCGGGGCTGGCAGGAAGGGGCCGGCCTTGGTGGTCAGGGGCCTCCGAGTCACCCGCCCTCGAACTGCGGCCGGAGCCCCTTGGGGCGCTGGGGAAGCGGGGCCGCGCCCGGCGGGCGGTGCTGACGCCCGGGAGGGGAGGGGAGGGGAGGGGAGGGGAGGGGAGGGGAGGGGGCGCGGCTGCGGCTGCGACCCGGAGTGGCAGGGCCACTGCCCCCACCTCCAAACCGCCCGGAGTGCAGCCTGGAGCTGAGGCGGTCGCCCCGCACCCCACGAGCCTCCCTTTGGGCTACTCCCACCGTGGGGAGTCACTACTGCCAAAGCAAACCGCTCGGAGGTGGAGTGGCACAGGAGGAAGCCCGGCGGGGCGGCGGGGCAGCCGGGGCAAACGCAGCACCGTGCTCAGCCCGGCCGGGAGGGCTCTGTCTGGGCTCGGCCGCGCCGCAGCAGTTTGCAGGCTGACGGGTGGGGCGGCCCTGAGCCTGAGGGTCCCCCAGTGGCCTGGGCACTGTGGCTGAGGGGCCATGGCTCTCTGCTCAGGACGCCGGCTGGCAGCTGGCAGCGCACCCAGCCTCCAGACACCAGAGGCCTGAAACAAGGCAGGGTGTGCAGACTGCCCCATACCTTGGTCTTACAAACAAGGAAACTGAGGCTTTGCAGCGGGACTCGGCCAAGGCCCAGGAGGACTGAAGTCCAAGGCTCTGCTGTAAACCTCTTTGCCCTCCAGGCCTCTGCCCTGCTGCCCCCACACCGCCTCCACGTCCTCCCTGGCTTTTCCGCCAAAGCAGCCGGGCAGCAGTGACAGAAGCCTCATCTGGGGGCCTCCTGGTGGGGGTGGGGGTGGGAAGCAGCATGCGGCTTAACCTGGCGGCTCCTCACAGGTGCGGTGCGTGACCCCGAGCCGCACCTCTCTGTATCCCACTCCGCATCCCCACAGAAACCGCCCAGAAACCGCCCACAGACTCCCCCAACAGCACAGCCATGTTGTAACAGTCAAAGGTGGAAACAGTCCAAATATGTATCAAGCCGTGAACAATGCGATAGACCAAATGTGAGTGTGAGGCTCGGATGCAGCACATCTAGCGAGGCGGCCGCTGCAAGTGCCACAGCGGGACGGGACGAGCCTGGACGCCAAGCGGCAGCGAACAGTCCCAGCCCCTGGGTCACGCGTCATAGGGTCCCACTTACATGGAACCGCCTAGCTGCCAAGTAGGGGAACCCTCAGGCAGAACTGCTGGTGGCCAGAGGCTGGGGGAGGCGAGAAGGGAATGCAGTGGCTGGGGGAGGGCGGCAAGGGGGAGGCGAGAAGGTTCTTACACTGATTGTGGTGACAGCCAGGCCGCAGCTACGCTAAAAACCACCGAACGAGGGGCAGTGGTGCCCCTGCTGAACCCCCACATTACCATGTGCAAGGACCCAAGTTAAAGCCCCCCACCCACCACCTGCAGGGGAAAAGCTTCCCTGAGCAGGTCTGTAGGTGTCTCTCTTGCTCTCTCCCTATCTCCTCTTCCTCACAATTTCTTTCCTATCTAAATCAGAAAAGAAAAAAAAAGAGGGAGTGGTGGACTTGTGCTGCCACCAAGCCCCAACAGTAGCTCCGGTGGCAATTAATTAATTAGCTGACAACACCGACCTGGACATTTGCAAGTGGTGATGGTATCATTTGCAGGGAGCCGTCTCAGCAGTGGGGCATTTGCCTTTCATGTACATCCCAGCACCACTACCGTGATGGGAGTAGCACTCTGGCTTCTTAAACAGATACTTAAATAAGTTTAATTTTTTGATCTATGATCAATTTTTTAAATAAGAAATTAAATACAGCCCCTGGAAGGTCATCCTGGCTGGTGCCCACTCCACTTCCTTCTCGGACCTGATCCCTGGTCCACAAGCCCTCCCCCAAATTAGCTGATTGGCACGATCCAGTTGCCCGTCCTCTTCCCAGAGGTTAAACCGCCCCCTTCCTGAAGCAGAGTGGGCTCTTCACAGCCCCTAGACAGGGCTAAGCTGCCTGTGAGCAAACCCAGGCTGTGAGGGCAGGCCTGTGCTCTAGCCGGACTCCAGTTCTTCCTGGTAGCCTAGGCAAGTCCCTCCTTAGGGTCCCAGCCTGCTGAGCTGTAAAACCACCGAGGAGGATGAAGGGGGCGGGAGGAAGGCACCCAGTCGAGGTACTGATCTCAGTCCTTTGTGCTGCGCTGCCCACGGACCCTGCAGCCTCTCCTAAGCCTGCACGGGCCCTAGGTCTCTGCAACCCTGCCACCCAGCACTGTGCCAAGCTGACAGGGACATGTTGCATGCCCCTCACCCCAAAAATCCTTCATGCCCTCGACCAGGGCTGAGAAACTCAGGGCCAGTCCATGCGGGCTGGGTGGTCGTGCACCTGCTTCAGCACACACAGTCAACCTGCAAGGACCCACACAAGGACCCTGGTTAGAGTCTCCAGCTTCCCACCTGCAGGCGGGACACTTCACTCACGGCGAAGCAGGCCTGCAGGCGTCTGTCTCCCTCCTTCTCTATCTCCCCTGCCCCTCTCAATTTCTCTCTGTCCTATCCAATAAAATAGGAGAAAGGCCTCCAGGAGCAGTGGATTCATAGTGATGGCACCGAGCCCAGTGATAACCCTAAAGGCAAAAAAATTAAAGACACTCGGGGCCAGTCCCTGGGGTCTGGGTTCCAGCTGGCACCACGTCCACGAGGGAGCTGCCACAGGCTCCAGCTCACCTGCTGTGTGTGGCGGAGGAGCCCCCAGATGGGTGCAGGTGGGCCCCAGCCCAGCCTCTGCTGTGTGTGGCAGGCTGAGGAGCAGGGAGCCGGGGCCCAGGACTCTGGATGGGGACGAGGAGCAGGGAGCCGGGGCCCAGGACTCTGGATGGGGACGAGGAGCAGGGAGCCGGGGCCCAGGACTCTGGATGGGGACGAGGAGCAGGGAGCCGGGGCCCAGGACTCTGGATGGGGACGAGGAGCAGGGAGCCGGGGCCCAGGGCTCTGGATGGGGACGAGGAGCAGGGAGCCGGGGCCCAGGGCTCTGGATGGGGACGAGGAGCAGGGAGCCGGGGCCCAGGGCTCTGGATGGGGACGAGGAGCAGGGAGCCGGGGCCCAGGGCTCTGGATGGGGACGAGGAGCAGGGAGCCGGGGCCCAGGGCTCTGGATGGGGACGAGGAGCAGGGTGCCGGGGCCCAGGGCTCTGGATGGGGACGAGGAGCAGGGTGCCGGGGCCCAGGGCTCTGGATGGGGACGAGGAGCAGGGAGCCGGGGCCCAGGGCTCTGGATGGGGACGAGGAGCAGGGAGCCGGGGCCCAGGGCTCTGGATGGGGACGAGGAGCAGGGTGCCGGGGCCCAGGGTCCCGATGGAGACGAGGAGCAGGGAGCCGGGGCCCAGGACTCTGGATGGGGACGAGGAGCAGGGTGCCGGGGCCCAGGGCTCTGGATGGGGACGAGGAGCAGGGAGCCGGGGCCCAGGGCTCTGGATGGGGACGAGGAGCAGGGAGCCGGGGCCCAGGACTCTGGATGGGGACGAGGAGCAGGGTGCCGGGGCCCAGGGCTCTGGATGGGGACGAGGAGCAGGGAGCCGGGGCCCAGGGCTCTGGATGGGGACGAGGAGCAGGGAGCCGGGGCCCAGGGCTCTGGATGGGGACGAGGAGCAGGGAGCCGGGGCCCAGGACTCTGGATGGGGACGAGGAGCAGGGAGCCGGGGCCCAGGGCTCTGGATGGGGACGAGGAGCAGGGAGCCGGGGCCCAGGGCTCTGGATGGGGACGAGGAGCAGGGAGCCGGGGCCCAGGGCTCTGGATGGGGACGAGGAGCAGGGTGCCGGGGCCCAGGGTCCCGATGGAGACGAGGCCCCGCCACGCGCCGCCATGGTGCAGCCTCTTCCCGCGACCCTCGCACCCCGCTGGAACGGGGACCCCGACCGCTACCGGGGCAGCAAGTTCTCTCACCTTGGGGCCGCTAACTGCACCCCTTTCCCTCTGAAGGGCGACCCCGCACCCCGGCCCGATTCCCTGCAGGCGACGACAGCAGCCACTCTCCGCCATTGCAGAGGGACCACATGACCTAGCTGGCCAATCAGAACCCTGCATTGACTGAGCACCCGTGATTGGTTGCTTGGTGACCACGTGGCCTAAGTTGGGCCAATAAGATCCCAATGGGAGCACGTGCTGCGGACGGAGTGCGGGAGAGTCCTGAGCTGTGGAGCGAGGCTGCGGCGTGGCTGCTGTCTCTTCGTCTCTGTCTCTCGCCCACCTAGAGAAAAGAGGAGTAGCCGCACTAGCCCCGGCAATACCCGACAGACAGACAGATGACAGACAGACAGACAAGGGCCTTGGCAGTGGTGCGCAGGCTCAGCGCTCACGTTGCAGGGCACAAGCACCTGGGCTCAAGCCCCTGGCCCCACTTGCAGGGGGGAGCTTCCTGAGCAATGGAGCCTGGCTGCGGTGTCTGTCTCTGTCTCTCTCCCTGTGTCCCCCTTCCTCAATTTGTTTCTATCCTATAATAAATGCAGTAAAATGTAATAAAACTACCATATGACTTAGCAGTCTCACTTTAAAATAAATCAATATGAAGACCACAGGTTGGAGGCAGAGTTCAAGTTGCTCTGACAATACAGTGCGCCCTACGGAGATCCAGCGTGGGGAGTCGTTTTCCGAGCTCGGTCTCTGCTCGTTCCTCCCAGTGAACATGGCCAGCGAAGCCCAAAGGAGGAGACGGCCTGGCGGGGCCCTGAAGGACTGAGCCCTTCACACAGGCTGCAGGCAGCTGGCCTGGGAAGTACGCTCACTGCCTCCCTCCCCCTTAGGAGCTCTCCGAGTGAGGGAATGGAACAAAACTTTAAAACACTGACCTCGAGGAAAGAAATCCACATTTTTGAGCCGAGGCCAGAAAACTGAGCCCTAGCAGCTCGCCATCTCCAAGCTGGCTCACCCCCAGGAAGGGAAGCCAGAAGGAAGCAGAGCCACCACTGCACGCCAGGCACTGCGGTTCCACCGAGGGCTGTGCTGGGGACACCTGCCAGACCAAGGAAACAGACATGATTTCTGCTCCCTCCCTGAGGGACTTAATTCTGTTTGATCTGCCCATGTAGTTGGGGCTCAGGACAGCTGAATGGATGGGATTAGCCTGTGTACCCTGGACAGTAGACATGCATAAATGTTTGATCAGTGACTCCAAGTCTAATGAGAAAATAATACATAATCTTTTAGAAATGTGCTTATAATTATGAGAGACTAGGGCACCGCTCGGCTCTGGCATATGTGATGCCAGGGATCACTCTTTAGACTTGCAAGCCCTGTGCTCACCCAGTGAGCTATCACCCTGCCCAACAATAAATGGTGTTTGTTTTATCATGTTTCCATGGATCAGGAATTCAGGAATAGCTTAACGGTTGGGCCTGACTCAAGATCTCTCATGAGATTGCAGTACAGGAGAAAATAGGCAGCTATTTTCGTACTGGGAGGCAGGTTTCTTTGAGGAAGGCAGAGCAAGGCTAGAAAAGGAAGTAGGTCACAAGCGCCCAGGAAAGCTCACCAGGTCGGATGGGCACCCAGCTTCAGGAGAGACGTAAAGTCCCATTCAGGCCAAGTCAGGCTAAGCTAGTGTTCTGTGGACTTTCTCTGGAACAGGATTTCAACAGATAAAAGTAGACGTACCTCTGCAGATGGCAAGAGAAAAGTGAGTTCCCCCCCGAGGCTGGCTGGAGTGCCCCACACACAGACACTCTGAGGCGCAGTCCTGTTGCTGGCAAACTCCAGTTCTCCCGATTAGCCCTTGCTTCTGGGCAACGACTGTAACTACCCTCGGCGTAGTACAGCTTGGCCCAAAACAAAACTGCTTCACGCACCGCCCACCCCACACCCGGAGGGAGCCGTGATTTATTTCTCTCACTTCTCCCTTTGGGGGAGATTTAGTTCCTCTGGAAATCCAGCATTGTCTTCCTTCCGCACCAGAAAAGCCAGGGTGGCTCACTGAAGGGCCTGGGGCGGCCACGGGCCTGTCAGCCTGAGATGGAATCTGACCCGTGCTGACTTCCTGGAGCCACAATTCCTGCTGTCCCCAGGGTGACACCCATTCCTTAGTCTTTATTAACACAGAACTGATGCCTGGTTCTTGTTTCTATACTTGTGAAACTGCTCGGCCGAGCACATGGGCTGGGACTGAGCTCCCTGCAAAGGTGCAGCACCACCACCACCGGGAGACTTTCTGCAGAGCAGCAGCTGGGTTGCCACTGGGATCCTGCTGGCTCAGACTCTGCATTTCAGCAGAACACCAGGGTGCTTGGGCACGTGCTCACGCTGAGGCCTGAGCTGGCTGGTGTTAGGGACACTTTCCTAAAGTGACACCATGAACCAGAGCCTCTGCCTCTCCCTAGTGTCCCAGGACATGACTGTTCACGGGATGCCATTTCTGATGAGTAGGGCCGAAAAGAAAATGCTGGACCCCTTGGAAAAATCGAGCACTTCATGGTGGTGCCAGCCCAGTCCCTCTGAGTGTGGGGTGAGTGAGAGACCCCCTGCCCATGAAGCTGGCCTTGCTGAGGAGATAGGGAAAGGCCGGCGGCGTATTCTGGGCTTCAAACTGCCCAAGAAAAGTTACGAGATTTCTGCTTTTTTATTCACCACCATCATTCCAAACAGCTCCAGCCTTTCTTCTGTTTTGAAGTATTTTTTTTTCTATGTGCAAATAGAAATGGTTTCAAATGGCTGTTTTTATTCCAGGGCATAGAATTCTCTCAAAATTTACAAGTGTGTGTCTACTGAAATGTGGGTGAAAGCTCTCCACAGGGAAAGACACACACTCATTGATCTGACAGTGCTCAGAATCTGACAGACTGCATCCTAATACTGACCGCTGGGTCTCTTAGATTTACCCTAGGCATTTCTTCACAAGAAAAACAAACTCGTGCAGCGTGTAGTAACCAACAATAGTGATTCACTCAAGTTCAGTGACAGTTTTATTAGACTAAGAATCTCATATCACAGAGCATTCACAGTGCAGGGGGTCACAGTGATTGAAAAAAATAAACAGCAGGCTAAATATATTTATTTACAGCTTTTCAACTCATCACTCCTGCATTGCCTGTTCAAGAGAGTGAACAAAGATGGTGTCACTCAACCCTGCACACCTGTGATGTCCTGAGGGGAAGAGGGGCCTCAGGTGATGTGTCATAGCCCCAGAAGTTGTGGAGGTGTTTGTGGGGAGGATATTTTCAGGACACAGGAGTCTGCTGGTTTCTATCTACCTGGCATTTGGGGCGTCATGGTCAAGCCCCAGGCAGATCCCATCCCCCCCATGAACGCCGTCCCAGCCAGCATCTCAGATACCCGGAGTGCCCGCCTCCCCGCCTCGGCAGCTCCTGCATCTCAGGTACCCGGAGTGCCTGCCTCCCCTGCCTCGGCAGCTCCTGCCCTGCTCACGGCTGTGGCCCCTCTGAAGACAGTCAGGGGCCGCCTGCTGGACACACAGACAGCTCCCTGCCATGGACTGCATGCTCAGGACTGGCTGCCCAGTGGTCCGTCTGACAGCCATTCCCGGCCTGACGAAGCAGCCCCAAGGCCAGACACAGAAGCTCAGTCACAGCTCTTCTCCAGGGGCCAAATCATGTGGCTTTCCAGGAAGTCGGGCAGCTCAGAGGGGGCCCTGAAAGGGGAAGGCAGGGGTGCCCCTGTGGCCGGGAAAGAACGCACTAGAATATCTGACGTGGGCAAGCTGAGTGCCACCTCACACCCAGGGGATCCCCAAGGGACGTGTGGGGGGATTCCCATCAGAGCAGGAAGGGCCCTGACCACCTTTTGTGCAGAGGCCGGTCACCCTGGGAACCCAGAGCCCCCTGTTCCCTGGGGTGGGATGATGTGGGCACCGGCTTCTCCAGGAGGAAATTAGCTTTGACCTTGGAAGGCAACTGGCCAACTGGTAGGATGGGAGTGAGTATGGATCCTGCCTGTATCCTCAGGCACCTGGCCCAGAAATCCACACAAAAGGGACAATGCTCAGAGAGGGACAGGACACATCCAACTCCCAGAACCACCTGCCCCAGCCACCTCGCCTCAGAACCATCCAGCCCTGCCCCAGGCCTCCCCTCCAACCTTGGAACTGCCCACCCCGGCCCTGCCCCAGCCTCCCACCTCAGCAGGAAAGTCTCCACAGACACAGACATTTCAGGTCTCTCTCCCAGTGCACAAGAGACACACAAGCATGACAGCTGGACTCCGCTGCCCAAGGACACCAAAACCACAGGTGACAAAGCGCCACCCTCCGCCCCTGCCAATCCTGGGGGATGACCAGACACCACGGGGCCATCTGTCACTGTTTAACCCTAAAGTAAACCAAGTTCAAATCCCCCACTGCCTTCCCCTTGGCATGGGAAAATAGTCTACAGGAAGGGTGGTGGCCCTACCCTCAGTTCCAGCGACCACCAGTGTCCTGGAGGGTGGACAGCACTGGGACAGGTGACCGCCATTCTGCTGCCCCCAGGCCTGAAGGAGCCTAGAACTAGTGTCTCAGATTCGCTTTCCTTAGCAAGAAGCCACTGTAACGGCCTAGATGCCTTTGCCAGCCAGGAAGCTGACCGGCTGTGGCTTTTCTGTGACACAAAGCAGGCCCTGCCCCCCCCCCCCCAGCCAGGATAACAAAAGGGCAAGTGACAAAGTCTTTCCCTCGGCTGCGTCCTCTGCACAGGAGTTGGGCGGGAAAGGCCCTCTTGTTGTGTCACCCGTGTGACTGACTGACTGACATAGACTGTCCACAGCACAACAGGGTCCCTGTCCAGGCTTTGAGAGGGTCCCCCAGGGAGACCTCATGATTGAGGGTTCCTAACCCTCCCTTCATGAGTCAGAAAGGACAGAGACAGGGCTTCCACCTGGAAGGGGGCACTCAGGGGCTCTGGGTGAATTCATACCCAGAGAGAAGGCAGGGACCTGGGCTGGGTCCCCCTAGAGCTGTCCCAGATAGCATGTTGAGAAAAGCCTGGGAGTCCCCATGAGCACAAGGTGACGAGAAGTGAGCTGTCTCGGGGGCCCTGGGCCTGTCTGCAGGAGGTCACCCCGAAATCAGGTCCAGACGTGTCTGAAGCCACAGCAAGTGAGAACACACTGACGGGGGTCTCCCTAGTCAGCTGCGTCCTTGTTTGCCTCAGTCACAGAGCCTGCTGGGAGTGACCCTGACACAGCACAGCTGGGGAACAACTCGGGGTGCAGGGGAGGCTGGGGTGGGGTGAGGGTGCCAGCCCGCCCCTAGATGCCCACCCAATGTTAAAGCAGAGGGAGTGACGGTCCCCTCGGCACAGAAGGTGCAGCTCCCTCAGGGTCCCGCTCCCAGTGGTGACCTGTGGTGTCCCTGTGGGGACCTGGGGCCTGCAGCCAGCTCCCCCACACCCCTGCTTATGCTGGAATCGCCCGATTTCCCCGGGGGAATTAACTGGTGGTCTCCCTGCTCACTCCCCACCACCAAAGAAGGAAGAGGAGCCCTGGCCTCAGGCAGGAGAGACGAGATGGGTGCTGGACTAGGTGCTTCCAGCCCTCTGGTGCTGAAAGGCTTGCGGAGTCTGATGGGGAGGGAGGAGGGTAGTTCCCTCCCTTGGTGCACAGCCCCTGGGAGGCCCCGGGTGGGCACCCTGCAGAGCTGCCCCAGAGAGGGGCACTAGCCCTGTGGAGGTGAGTGGGTGCCCACCAGCTGCATGGATCTAGAAGGGCAGAGAACTGACTAGAAACAGCCTCAACAGGTGTGGGGGGTGAGCAAGCAGGTAACAGGTGTGGGGGTGTAACAAGCAGGTAACAGGTGTGGGGTGTAACAAGCAGTAACAGGTGTGGGGGTGTAACAAGCAGGTAACAGGTGTGGGGGTGTAACAAGCAGGTAACAGGTGTGGGGGTGTAACAGGCAGGTAACAGGTGTGGGGGTGTAACAGGCAGGTAACAGGTGTGGGGGTGTAACAGGCAGGTAACAGGTGTGGGGGTGTAACAGGCAGGTAACAGGTGTGGGGGTGTAACAGGCAGGTAACAGGAGTGGGGGTGTAGCAGGCAGGTAACAGGAGTGGGGGTGTAACAGGCAGGTAGCAGGATTGGGGGTGTAGCAGGCAGGTAACAGGAGTGGGGGTGTAGCAGGCAGGTAGCAGGATTGGGGGTGTAGCAGGCAGGTAGCAGGTGTGGGGGTGTAGCAGGCAGGTAACAGGAGTGGGGGTGTAGCAGGCAGGTAGCAGGTGTGGGGGTGTAGCAGGCAGGTAACAGGAGTGGGGGTGTAGCAGGCAGGTAGCAGGTGTGGGGGTGTAGCAGGCAGGTAACAGGAGTGGGGGTGTAGCAGGCAGGTAGCAGGAGTGGGGGTGTAGCAGGCAGGTAGCAGGAGTGGGGGTGTAGCAAGCAGGTAGCAGGAGTGGGGGTGTAGCAGGCAGGTAACAGGAGTGGGGGTGTAGCAGGCAGGTAGCAGGAGTGGGGGTGTAGCAGGCAGGTAACAGGAGTGGGGGTGTAGCAGGCAGGTAGCAGGAGTGGGGGTGTAGCAGGCAGGTAACAGGAGTGGGGGTGTAGCAGGCAGGTAGCAGGAGTGGGGGTGTAGCAGGCAGGTAGCAGGAGTGGGGGTGTAGCAGGCAGGTAACAGGAGTGGGGGTGTAGCAGGCAGGTGCTAACTCAGACTGGGGCATGGGGAGTGTCTACGGGAGACAGGAGGGGTAAGGAGAGACGTCTCTGACCTGCCCTGGTCTTTTGGCCATTTGACTCTCCCTGCCCCTGATCCGGAACCTTCCTCCAGGCTCAGTCTGGAACCCTGCACTCCCCCCCAAATATTCTGGGGGTGGGAGGGCTGCGAGGCGCACGGTCCCAAGCAGAGGTGAACGGCAACTCCTGCTTCTGCGGCTGGGTGTTTCTATCCAGAGGCTCCTTTTTCTTTTCTGCACCCAACCCCCACCATGAGAAGAGTTAAATCTACTTTTCAAAACGTGCTTCAGAAAGAGTTGACTCTAGTCTCCTGGCCCTAGGCAGCAGGGCCATGACCCCATGCCGATTAGCTGCAGAAGTGAGCCACAGGAACTCCACCTGCAAAGCCGAGACGCCACTGTTCTTAGGTGCAGGCCTCATGAATCAAGCGCATTTCAACTTGCATTGGGGAAGAGATTCAGTTAAAAAAAAAAGAGCTGTCTCTGTCTCCCTCTGTCTGTGTGTAGTCTATAGCTCCCCAGATAATAAATGCATAGGTCCCTTAAGTTACCTTGGCACATTGAAGGCGAAAGAGAATTAGCCACGAGATGCTCTATGCACTAAAACGGGTTTTTAGTCTCAAACTGCAGCAAAGCCCGGGTCTCAGCGTACTCTGCCAGAGGAGGAGGTGGGCTCTGAGCTGAGGCAGGCCCCTGTGGTGTGACTCCCCCCAGGGGTCAGTCCTGGCAGGGCCTACGGCCCGAGCTGAGAACAGAGATGGCTGCGGAGCTGAGAACAGAGATGGCTGCCTTTATCAGGAAATGAACAGCAACTCCGGTCGGCTTGGGGTACGTGACAAAAGCTGGGGGGACCTAGGAGCCAGTGCAGTATCTGATGGCAGCTCTGAGCTAACCTTGGAGTTAAGCACACACAGTACGAAGCCCAAGACCCATGCAAGGATCCAGGTTCAAGACCCAGCTCCCCTCCTGCAGGGGGAAAGTTTCAAAAATGGTGAAGCAGATCTGTAGGCATCTCTCTCCCTCTCTCCCTTTCTCCCCCCCTCTCAATTTCTCTCTGTATCCAATAAAATGGGGGGAAATGGCCTCCAGGGGCAGTGGACTCATTTGTAATACCCGCACCGAGCCCCAGCGAAAACCCTGGAGGCAAAAAAAAAACAGCAAAAATCCAGTGTAGCCCAGCCACACCCCCGCTACCCCTTGTGGCAGGGTGAGGTCGTGGGACTCAAACTGCCCACTGACCTTGACCTTGGGGCACTTTGCTCTCCAAGACTGAATCTCCTATCAAGGTCACAGAGCAGTTTGAGAATTAGAACAGAGTTGCCAGAAACCGGACTGGAGTGCGTAAGGAGAGGGCAGACCAGCTGCGACGGGAACCCCCAGAATGGGTCCCTGGGCTCTGCCAACCCCCCATGTTTAAAGCCGTGACCTACAGGCTTCCAGCCCTCCCCCCGTCTCTCAGACAACGGCCTCTGAAACCAGCGTCCACCCAGGTGGAGTGAGAGAATGAGAAGCCCAGCCCGGTGTTGCTAACACTGATGTGGCTTTTCCACAGAGAAGCCTGGAAGCAGAGTCCTGTCCTGTGCTCCAACCCTTCCTCCTCCCAACCAGGGGACCAGCCACAGTGAACCTGGAGTGGGGCTGGGGGTTAAGCTCACACCACCCAGGAGAGTTCTCACCGTGGCGGTTCCGTGCAAAATGTACCGTAAATAAAAGTGCATCGAAGCCAATGGACTTGTTACAATAGAAACATTAAAAAAATAGAAAGAACCACTTCTCTATAAAATTAATTGTGCTTTCTTTTCAGAAACCACAAAGGACTTTATATCCATAAATCTTTTTTTTTTAAATATAGAGAGCTGTGAAGCCATTGAAACGGCTTAATAATTTCCTAGCTACTTCTGAATCAGCCTCCCATACTTGGCCTTTGGTGTCTAAAGCTAGACGTTTCCAGAAATGGGACTGAAAATCCCCAGGTGCAGTACTCCTGCTTTTGCCCCTGGAGAAGCAGGGGATGTGGCTATAGGGAGAGCACTTTGTGTCACTGTTTGGGGCCCTCAGCAGGCAGTGACGTTTCCTGGGTCCCCACACGGGCGGTGTGGAAAATTCTGGAATGTATGGCTGTGGCGGCACCCTGCACGCACCTCTGGACTAGCACCGCCTCCACCTTAAGCCTCTCGCTTTCCTAGTCTCCACAGCAAATGGTCGCCAAGGTGCCAGCGCCCCACGGTCCCTGTGGGGGGCATCATTTGGGGGACCCCAGCGTGGCCTCTGGCTTTCAAGCATGGTGGTCAGCGCACGGTCCTTCGGGGCACCTGTGTTTCCAGGGTGGCGACCAGCCCCGATTTCTCTCTTGCTGTGAAAAACTTGATGCCATTCTTGCACTTTTTTTTTTCCCAGAAAAGAGGAGTAGAAAGCTTTGCCATCAAGGAGGCCCCAGGCCTGTGGGGGCGTGAGCTCCCGGCAGCAGAGAGGGAGGCCACGGGGGGCAGAGCCGCTGCCAACTCCACGCACGGCCCGGGGACCCCACACCCACCCTCGGCCACGGGAGGCAAACTCCACGCGGTAGGATCCAGCGGGAGGAGGTGCCGTCCACACGCGCGGGGCCTGCGGGGCCGCTGCCGGGTACCCGCCCAGAGGGATGGGCACAGCTGCGAAGGAGACCCCAGGACTCTCCCCACCGACCCGAGGAAGAGGCCGCTGCCGACACAGGAGAGGCTCCCCGGGCGGGGGACGCAGGGAAGACGCAAGGCCACCGTGTCTGTGTCCAGAGCTCCCGGGGCCGGGGCGGCCCAGCCTCAGTCGTCCTCACGGCACATGGGCAGGTTGACAAAGGTGAAGACGTTGAACTCGATCATGATGGAGAAGCACAGAAACACGGCGTAGAGGACTAGCACGTAGACCCCCAGCTTCCGGTCCAGACGCCACTTGTTGAGATGGATGCCCAGGACCTGGGGGTGACAGAGTGAGGGCGCGGGCTGGGGGGTACTCCGCGCACACACATGCGGGCCCCGGGCCTTTCTCCAGAGACGGGCGCTGCAGGTCTCTGCCGGGCGGGCGGGTGGCAACACGCCCCACAGGCCCCAGAAGGCCGAGGGGGCCGGAGACGTGGTGGGAGGCCTTCGGCGCGGTGGTGGGTGTAGGTGACTCTGGGCAAAGGCCACAGGCTCCATCCCCAGCACTGGCACAAGTAAATCCTGTTTGAATTTTTATTCTACTTATTTCATTTTGCCGCCAGGGATACCACTTGATGCTGGGTGTCTGCACATGTCCAGTGATCGTTTTTCTCCTCCCCCTCCTCCTTCCTTTCATCTCTTCCTTTTTTTTTTTTTTTTTTTTTGGTAGAAGTGAGAGGAACAGAGAGAGTCTTACAAAGAGGAGAGATATCCACAGCACTGTTCAACCCCTTGTGAAGCTTCTGCCCTACAGGCGGGGACGGGGGCTTGAACCTGGGTCCTCAAGGGTGAGAACGTGGGCGCTTCACTGGGTGAGCCGCCACCCAGCCCCACCCTCTACTTGCTCACCTGCCAGGGTATCTGCATCGCCTCAAGCACAGTCCAGGTTCCAGCTCAGGCTCCACACAGAGGCTGCACTGGCCTGGGGGAAGCACTGGTACCTGGTGTGTGTGTGTGTGTGAGTGTGTATGTGAGTGAGTGTGTGTGTGAGTGTGTGTGAGTGTGTGTGAGTGTGTGTGTGCGTGTGTGAGTGTGTGTGAGTGAGTGTGTGTATGTGAGTGAGTGTGTGTGTGAGTGTGTGTGTGTGTGAGTGTGTGTGAGTGTGTGTGAGTGTGTGTGTGTGTGAATGAGTGTGTGTGTGAGTGTGTGTGTGTGTGTGAGTGTGTGTGTGTGTGTGAGTGTGTGAGTGAGTGTGTGTGTGTGAGTGTGTGAGTGAGTGTGTGTGTGTGTATGTGAGTGTGTGTGTGTGTGTGTGAGTGTGTGTGTGAGTGAGTGAGTGTGTGTGAGTGTGTGAGTGAGTGTGTGTGTGTGTATGTGAGTGTGTGTGTGTGTGTGTGAGTGAGTGTGTGTGTATGTGAGTGAATGTGTGTGTGTGTGTGTGTCTGTGTATGTGAGTGAGTGTGTGTGTGTGTGTGTGTGTGAGTGAGTGTGTGTGTGTATGTGAGTGTGTGTGTGAGTGTGTGTGTGAGTGTGTGAGTGTGTGTGTGTCTCCACTGAAAAACAAAGTCGGCTCAGAGCAGTGAACTCCTGCACTTGCAAGGTCCTGGTGACACACACACACTCACACACACACACACACACACACACACACACACACACACCCCTGCAGAAGCTCCTGGACATACCTGGCCTTGTAAATGTCATCACAAGTGAAAGCAAGGCCAGCCCGGCCCTTCCTGCCCGGCTCTGGGGTCACCTGCTCAGCAGCCTCATGCTTCCTGGGGACACAGGCATCTTCCTAGTCCTACCCACAGCAACACCCCCCCCCCCCCGGCTTCTAGGTCCTTCCATCCAGGCCCTTCTACTGAGCCACATCAGCGGCTACACTGGCAGCCTCTGCCCTCCACGGCGACATGGCCTGGCAGACTTCAGCTGGGTGTCCCTCCCTCGCTCTCCCTCCCTGCTCCCCCTCTCCTCCCCTCCCATTTTCTTTCTAGATGTCCCCACTGCTTCACTAACTTCCCCACGGCCCAGACTTCCCAAGGCTTGAATCAAGGTTTCTCACTGCAGTGCAGCACAACCTGGGTTCAAATCCCAGACTAGCGCTTCCTAACTACAACTCTGGACAAGTCATTTAGCCCTTAGACCTTGGTTTGTTTGTTTTACTTTTTTTAAAATCTATTTATTCCCTTTTGTTTCCCTTGTTGTCTTATTGTCGTGGTTATTGATGTCGTTGTTGGATAGGACAGAGAGTAATGGAGAGGGGAGGGGAAGGTAGAGAGGGGGAGAGAAAGACAGACACCTGCAGACCTGCTGCACCGCCTGGGAAGCGACTCCCCTGCAGGTGGGGAGCCCGGGGCTGGAACGGGGATCCTTACTCCGGTCCTCGCGCTTTGCGCCACCTGCACTTAACCTGCTGTGCTACCGCCCGACTCCATGTTTATTTTACTTTTAAAATATTTATATTTGGTACTTTTAAAAATATAAACTTTCTTCCTTTTTTTATAAGACAGAGAAAAACTGATAGAGAATAGGGAGACAGAGGGACAGAGACACCCGCAGACCTGCTTCACCACTCATGAAGCCTCCCTCCCTGAAGGTGGGGAGCAGGGGTCTGAACCTGGGTCCTTGCACATGGTGCACTTAACTGAACACGCCAACACAAGATTCTCAGAATATTTGTTTTGGGGCTTGGAGATAACGGTTATGCAAACAGACTTTCATGCCTGAGATATCAAAGGTCCCAGGTTTAATCCCCAGCACCACTGTAAGTCAGAACTGAACACTGCTCTGGTGTTAAAAAAAAAAAAGTGTGTGTGTGTGTGTGCGTGCGCGTGTGCGTGTGTGTGCGCGCGCACACAGGAGCGAAAGAATGTGTGAGAGAGAAATGGAGGGAGGTGGCGCAGAAGGATCCCGGTTCGACCCCCCGGCCCCCCACCTGCAGGGGAGTCGCTTCCCAGGCGGTGAAGCAGGTCTGCAGGTGTCTGTCTGTCTCTCCCCCTCTCTGTCTTCCCCTCCTCTCTCCATTTCCCTCTGTCCTATCCAACGACGACGACGACATCAATAATAGCAACAATAATAACTCCAACAACAATAAAAACCAGCAAGGGCAAAAACAACAACAACAATAATAACAACAACAATAAACAACAAGGGCAACAAAAGGGAAAAATGGCCTCCAGGAGCAGTGGATTCCTAGTGCCCCAGCAATAACCCTGGAGGCAAAAAAAAAAAAAAAAAAAGGAAAAGATAAAAGAAACAGAAAGAAATGAAGGGAGGGAGCAGAGTCCCCCTGAACCGTGGCCCAGAGGGGGCTGAACCTGCAGCCTCCTCACCTGCTCCACCCCAGTCAGCCTCACCTCAGGCTGAGCCTCCAGCAGCCGCGCGCGAACGGCACCTCGGGGCCTAAGGACCGACCACAGCAAGGGCCCTCAAGCCAGGAGGGGCCTTGGGGTAGGGAAGTGACAGACAGACAGACAGACAGACAGAC